>NC_083877.1:102271723-102571723 GCF_032452875.1 Bos javanicus | reverse complement strand
GGCTCCAAAATCACTGCAGATGGTGACTGCAGCCATGAAATTAAAAGACGCTTGCTCCTTGGAGGGAAAGGAATGACCAACCTAGATGGTATAAGAAAAAGCAGAGACGTTACTTTGCCAACAATGGTCTGTCTAGTCAAGGCTATGGTTTTTCCAGTGGTCATGTATGGATGTGAGAGTTGGACTGTAAAGACAGCTGAGCACTGAAGAATTGATTCTTTTGAACTGTGGTGTTGGAGAAGACTCTTGAGAGTCCCTTGGACTGCAAGGATATACAACCAGTCCATCCTAAAGGAGATCAGTCCTGAATATTCATTGGAAGGACTGAAGCTGAAGCTGAAACTCCGATACTTTGGCCACCTTATGCGAAGAACTGACTCATTTGAAAAGACCCTGATGCTGGGAAAGATTGAAGGCGTGAGGAGAAGGGGACGACAGAGGATGGGATGGTTGGATGGCATCACCAACTCAATGGACATGAATTTGGGGAAACTCCAGGAGATGGTGAAGGACAGGAAGACCTGGCGTGCTACAGTCCATGGGGTCACGAAGAGTGGGACATGACTGAGCAACTGAATTGAACTGAACTAAAGAAAGAAAAAGTTACAAAAGATGGAGGCAACAATAAGCTAATGAGAATAAATGCAGTGGAATCAAGCCATGGGAAGCTCAAGCAGGAGTGAGCACTCATTCCTGCTTTATCTTCCCCACCACTCTTATCCTGCTGTTGTAGTGACATACCTGAATTTATACAGCATTTTTTAGTTCACCCACTCCAGTATTGTCTGGGAAAGCCTATGGATAGAGGAGCCTGGTGGGCTACAGTCCATGGAGTTGCAAGAGTCAGACAGGACTTTAGGGACTAAGCAGCAACAATGTAGTTCACACTCTCTGTGCATCCTCTAAATTGTGCTAAAATAACCACAGGTGACAGTTGGTAAGTTTGTATTCATGTCATTTTACTGATGAAAAACTCAAAACCATTGCGTGGTCCATAGCTGTACTAATATGACAGGAGCCAGAATCAAACTCGGGGCACTTTCTACTATACCACATGGAAAGGTTGAAAACTAGAAGTTAATAAAGTTACATACCAGACTCATCTTTTAGTGGCAGGTTTATTGAGATATAATTCACATACCATAACATCACCTGTCTATGGGTAGGAGTATCATTCACTTAGGAGGGATTTTTAGTATGTTCAGACTTGTACCACCATCCGCTCTGTCTAGTGTTTTCACTGTCTCACTTTTTTCACCCCAGTAGCAGTCACTCCCGACTCTGCACACACCCTCATTTCCACACACTGATCGGCTCTGTCTGTGGCCTTTGGGGATGGCTTCTTTCACTTCGCTTGTCTTCAGAGTCCATCCCTGTAGCATATGTCAGGACTCTGAGTAGCTTTGCATTATGTGGATATAGCACATATTTTTAATCCATTCATCATCAATAGACATTCAGGTGGTTTTTCCTTTTTTGCTATTAAGAATTCTTCTACTATGAAAAGTGGTGTACTAGTTTTTGTTATCACTGTTATTTTTTCGTTTCTCCTGGTAGTAGAGTTAGCAAGTTACTTAACTTTTTGAAGAACCACCAAACTGTTTTCCCCAGTGGCTGCACTATTGAACATTCCCAGAGTAAGGTAAAGGAGTTCCGATAGCTCCAGATCCACTTGTTTTGTCCAGTTTTGTTGTATCATAACCATCCTAGTGACTGTGAAGGCAACATGACGTGTTATCTCATTGTAGTTTATACTTGCGTTTTCCTAATGACTAGTGTGTTGATCAGTTTTCATGTGCTTTTTGGCCGTTTGTATTATATGTCTCTTTGGAGAAATATCTACTTAAATCCTTTGTTCATTTTGTAATTGAGTGATTTGTCTTTATTGTTGTGTTCTAAGGGTTCTTTACATATTCTAGATACTAGACCCTTATGAGATGTCTGACCTACAGATATTTTATCCTATTCTATGAGTTTTACTTCCAGCGTTTTTGATGGTGTCCTTTGAAACATAAGTATGTAATTTTGATGAAGTTAGTTTACCTGTTTTAGGGAGTTTTGTTTTTCAGTTACTTGTGCTTTTGGTGTCATATCTTAAGTAACCAATGCCTATTCTGTGAGGTCATGAAAATTTACTTTTATAAAGTTATGAGTTTTATTGTTTTAGTTTTTTCATCTGATTCTTTGATGTATTTTGATTAATTTTTATATATGGTAAGTGGAAAGGACCCAACCTCATTCTTTTGGATGTAGATTTTCAGTGACCAGTACCGTTTATTGAAAGACTTATCTTCATGTACTACAAAATATTTATTATAGAGAATTTAAGAATGGGAAAAAAAAAAATTAGTCTCTTATAAATCTGTTATCCCAAAGTAATCATGTTTACTCTTGGGTTATTTCCTATAGTTATTTTTTCTAAATATTAATGTTAATAATCAGGTGCTAGCTCATTTTCTTACCTATAGATAAAAACTATTATTATTTCCATTTTACAGTTGAGGGAACATAGAGGTTAGGAATCCTAATTCAGATGTACTTGGATTGTAACTGGTAGTGCCAGGGTTTGAACCCAAGCAGTGTGACTGCAGAGCCTCTGCCCTTAGACGTTGTGTGTCCATGTAGTAAGTTTAATTAGGATTAGGTGGTATTACAGCATTGTTTTGGCCTTAATCTCCCACAGCATACAAAGGAGTTACTTTGTTGAGACTCAGGTATAGCCTACTAAACACTCAGTTTTCATAAATGTTCCTTGTGAAAGTTGAATGTGCATTTTCCAGTTGTCACAGTGTTCTTTCATCAGAAGTAGTTAGAATTTTCATACTTGGCTCAGTTTATCTTAATCTCTTTGAGTCTTTGGGTAATTCAGCTCACTATTTCTCTTTTCAGGTAGGTCTAATCTGGTATTCAATATATCTGCTGAGTATCTAGTTTCAATTTTTATTTATTTATTACTAGAATTACTATTTGGTCATTATTTTTAAATATGTTATTTTGAAACTTTTCAAATGTATAGAAAAATTGTAAAAGTTATAAAATGAAAATCCATTTATCTCTTTTCTGTTTACCAACTGTTAACCTTTTGCCACTGGAGAAGGAAATGGCAGTCCACTCTAGTGTCCTTGCCTGGAGAATCCCGTGGACAGAGGGGCTTGCCAGGCTACAGTCCATGGGGTCACACAGAGTCGGGACACTGAGTGACTGACAAAACAGTTTGCCACGGTTGTTCTGACTGTATGTTACTTACTTTTGCTGAACTATTTGAAAGTTGCCAACTTGATAACTGTTGGCAGCCGTATTCTTCCTTAAGCACACACAGTTTAGTTCTTCCTTTCACTGTGTGGTGTGAAGTCAGGGTCTGTTTCTTGTCTCCCTCAGGGAAGTCTCTTCCTTCTTTTCTTTTCCTCCGCACATAACTTTCACCAGTACTTCCCACCCAGCCTGCCTGGCCTCGTACCCAGAACTCACCCCTTGGATTCTCAGTGTTGCCCCCAGACCAGCAGCATCACATCTTCTGGAGATTTATTAGAGATGCAGATTTTCAGGCTCCACCCCAGACTTAGGAAATCAGAATCTCTGGGGACTGGACTCAGCGGCCCACGTTTGAACAGGCTCTCCAGGTGATTTCTTCAGTGCAGTGCTTTAGCCTCAGCGTGGCAAACTTCTGTCCAGGGCCAGAGACCCCAGGCAGGTTTCTGTTATAACTACTCAGATGTGCCATTGTAGCCATTGACAGTGTGTAAGTGGATGGATGTGGCTGTGTTCCTATAAAACAAAGACAGGCAGGAACTGAATTTGGTTGGTTCGTCCTATTTTTCAACCCCTGCTTCAGGCCATCAGAAATTTATTTTTAATTCTGAGGATTTTTCTCACTTTCTTTTCACTTCAACTGAGCATTTAAAGATATAAACACACACACACACACACACGCACGCACGCACCATCATTGACCCTTGAACAGCATGGATTTGAGCTGCACGGGTCCACCTGTACTGGGATTTTTTTCAGTAGTGAGTACCACAGTACTACGCAATCCAAGGCAGGTTGAATACATGGGTGTGAAACCTCTTATTCAGGGGGAGGGCTGTAGAGTCATACATGGGTTTTCCACTTTGTAGGAGGGTTAGCGTCCCTAACCCCCTAGTTGTTCAAGGGTCAACTGTATATATAATTTTAAATCTATGATTTTTAAGTGTTCTTTATAGAACAGTTTCCTCAGATTCCTAGTTAGAAACAGAAGTCTGTATTTAGCCTGCTTTTTCAGTTGAACTTTGTATTAATCTGCTATAATATTTTAACTCAGATTGTAACTTAACTGTGAGGGTGATCCCCAGGTACCTAGCTTTGAATGGTTTTAGAATTACAAAATGGGTGGGAAGATACCCTGGAGGAGCGGCGGGCGATTTACTCCAGTATTCTTTTCTGGAGAATCCCATGGATTCTCCTGGTAGGCTATAGCCCATTGGGTTGCAAAGAGTTGGACGTGACTGAAGCGGCTTAGCATTCAGCACGCACAGAGCTAGAAGTGTTTTCTTTTCTAACCTCCTGTTTCTGCTGAAGCAGAGACTGTTGCTCCAAAAAGTTACAGAGACTTGCCCTAGATTACACAGTCGTCGTCAGAATCTGCACTAGAACTCAGGTACTCCTACAAGATAAAGATAGCCTTGTATCTCTGTTAGTGCATTAAATTGTAAAGTTTTAAAAAACTTGTATCCCAACTTTTTTTTCGTATTGTAATTTTTTCCCGATCTCCTCCCATTTCAGGCAGGAATAGAAAATCGTCAGCTGGACACAGTAGATTTCTTTTTAAAGAGCAAAGAAAATCTTTTGACTCCATCCTCAAAATCTTCTGTACCTGATCAGTTTGATCACTTTGCATCCCATTTATATTTAAAACGTAAGTGGAATGAAGGCTTCTACATTTGTATTTATCATTTTTCCTTTTTAATCACTTTCAAATTATTGTTATGTTTTCTGATGACTTATTTACTAGCCAGGACTCAGTCATAATGTTTTGTCTCCTTTCTGGACTCTTGAGAGAATTGTAAGAATCTGTAAATGCTCTCATTATACTTTGAATATTAATTATTCATATGCTGTACTGTGCTTTGTATTTTTAGTATGCAAGGAAGAGATGATCCTTGAAATTTAAGAGCATTTTATTCAAAAGAAAATAAAATTCATTTGTGAAATTCCCCACTCCTGCAGCTGTCTGAGGTATATAGTGACAGTGCAGCTGGCTTAGTTTTCATCCTGACTTTGCTTTTGCTACGTTACCAACTCTTCTTTTTAAGACTTTGGCTTTCATTGTTAACAAACAGGAGCTCTGCTTTTATTCTTCAGCCAGATAGTCGTTGCAAGTCCTCTCTTTGGAGGGATAGGGTAAAAAATGTATTTTCCCATGTACATAAAGTTTTATAATTTGCTTTTTTTCCACTTGATAATGTATTACAGACATCTTCCTTGATAACAATAGGTGTACTATTTATGGTGGCACAGAATTTCATTATATGGGCTGTGCCATAGTTTCCCCAACCAAACTCCTGTTGCACATTTAGGTTGATTCTAATTTTTGCTATTGTTGGCAATGTGCTATAAATGCTATGTGTTTGTATAATTTCACATATGTACAATTATTGGGATTAATTTCTACCAGTTTATACTCTTTTTTAGTGGAGAAAAGAGCAGCCTACCCTTTCAGTCAGGGTAATATTGGTTCTCACTTGCAGTGTGAATTGACATTCTCTTGTTTTGAGTGCAGAGTTTGCCCTCCTCCCTCTTGAACTGCTAACTTTTTTTTATGCTGCACTTTTTTTTTTTTTTTTTTAAGTCTGCTTAAATTTATAGAGAAAAGCCTGGTTTGTGGTGTTGAGGGGAACTCCAGTAGCAACTGTATGGTCATTACTCCCTTCTGCTGTTTGGTGGTCAGTGATTACTCTTCCCTCCACTCACACCTGCCCTGCTCTGCCCTAAAAGGTGGGGATAGATCTGGAAATAAGCATAGGATTAGCTTTTCCTGCTCTTTTGGTAAAACCCATGTTTCCCATCATTCTCACACAGACGCAGTTCTAGAGGTGGGGCCGATGCTGGAATGAGCAGGCAGCATTTTATTTGCAGCTGGCAAACAGAAGATTCAGGGGCCTCCATCCTTGCCTTCACCTGTATGTTTAAGAGAATGGTTTTGGAATCAGCAGATTTATATTCAAATTTGTTCTGTGCCACTCATGCTCAGATTAGCTTGGACAAGTTACTTATCCTCTTGAAACCTCAGTGTCTTCATCTGTGGAAAGAGGGATGTAATACCTACCTCTCTGGTCATTAAATGGAATAAGTGAGATAGCATTTATAAAACACCAAGTACAGTATTTAAAATAGAGTAGGTGGTCATCAAAATCCTAGTTACTAGTAATACCAGTAAATAATGACTAGTGATAAATAGAGTCCCTGAAGTTTGCAGGAAATAAGACTTCATGAAAGTTTTGTGAGCTTTTTGAGAGTAAGACATTGGTCTTTGTCTTATGTTTTAAGGTATTGGAGCATAGTATTTTTGGATAGGTTAATTTTATTGGGAGTGTCCTGGTGGTCTTCATAGTCCTTTCTTTGGTTTTTCCTCAGATGTGGAAGAGCTGACACCAGCATTGGATTTACTTTGCTCAGCAATTAGAGAAAATGATTCTGAGACCCAAAGCAAACACTTTTCAGAACAGTTACTTAACCTTACACTATCTTTTCTTAACAAACAAATAAAGGAGCTTTTTATTCACATTGAAGGTAAGAAAGCAGGAAATAAAGGGACAATTATCCTACCCTTATGTCAGGACAGAGATGTAAGTGATCCTATTGCACGAAAGGGCGTAAGCCAGCGGAGTGCCATTTGCTAAGTTCAGTGTGTAATTGAGTGAGTGAAATGGGTTCTAATCCTGGGAAATTTGGCAGGAAGAACTAATCATTTTGAAGGGGGTTATATTAAAACATGGGGATACTTGTAAATAGGAAAAAAGATCAGATTTTTTTGTTTGATCTGAAAACACTGTTTGAATTTTGCCATTTTGTAAACTTCATTATGGTTATATAGCTCATGGTGAATTATTTCTCTCTCTCTGCTCTCACACACACACACACACTCATACTCTTTATGTATGAAATTGGCACATTGGTGTTTTCCATAGAGCTAGATGAACATCTACAGAAAGGAGTGGACATTTTGACCAGCTACATTGATGAACTTCGAACCTTCATGATAAAGTTTCCCTGGAAGCTAACAGATGCTATAGATGAATATGATGTAAATGAAAATGTCCCCAAAGTAAAGGAGAGCAATATATGGGAGAAACTCAGTGTTGAGGTAAATATGAGTAATAATCACTTCTTCTATTTTTCAGATTCAGAGAATCTGAGAAAATGATAGAAGAAATAGAATTTAAAATCTGTATACTTGTTGGTTCATCCATATTGTAACATGTGATAGTATTAATTTTCCTTCTTTTTTTTTGGTCACACTTGTAGCATGCAGGATCTTAGTTCCTCACCCCAGGATCAATCCTGCCCCCTTCCCACCTCCGACAGTAAAAGCTCAGAGTCTTGACCACTGAACCGCCAGGGAAATCCCTAGAATCTGTATATTTGTGATTCAGAGTCTTTGGAAAGGCTTTTAGGTTTTATAGATTTTTGGATCTCTGAGTACAACTTCAAATACATGTTTACAAGTTTCACTTATTTAATTCAGAATACAGATAGGCACCTTCTTTATGCCAGATCTGCCCATTTGGATCCAGTGAGAAACACCCAACCCCAAACCCATCGTGAACTAGCACTCCTTCAATATCTAGGACATGGTACTTTGGACTTGTCCGTTCTGCCTGATGTTTGAATGAATCACATTGCTGCTGGTGATTCGATCTTAGGAAAGTTATGACATTATATAGTTGGAAGTATATTCAGTTCAATTCCTATCTCAGATTCTAGTTAAGATATTTTGCCAGTTAGATTTTCTATACTCATCAACTTGGCTTTCTTTTTATAGTAGAAGTTTATACAACCAAACTGTGATGCCCTCTTTTTGACTAGGGAGTGGAAGAATTCTTCTAATCTCTTGGAGGATGTTGGCATTGAAAAGACCAAGGCCAGAGTAGCCTAACCCCGATGGTCCACACTGATAGGGTGTGAAAGCACTGCGGTTGAGGTTGTGCCTCTCAGGGTACAAGGGCGGGGAAGCGCCTGGTGTGACTGCGCTTGCTGTCTCTCAATCATTCTCTAACCAAAAATTACTTAATTTTCCTTCCACTCTCTTAGGGTTCTCTCTTCCAGTCTCCTTCACTGGTTTCATTTCTCGTTTTTCCCATTTTCAATGTGTTCCAAGGTTTCATCTATGGCCTTCTGCTCTTTTTACTCATAATCACTGATTTTTAATTTGGGGGGAGGTTACAGTCCACTTCGATGAAAGCTGTGGACTCTGTCTCCAAAAACATGCATGCCAATGTGTGTGTGTCCTTTCTAAAATATATGTATCTTCCAAATACATCTGTATGATTTTATCATCCTAGCTTTTAAGATCCTTCAGTGGCTCTGCATAAGTTTCAGGATAAAACCCATGTCACACACACCATGCCATTATGATGGAGATTCTACTTTTCTTTCATGTTGCATTTGCTACTCTCTTCAGCCTTTTCTCTAGTTACATTAAGTACTTTCGAGTTCTCTGAAGGCTTGATACTGTTTCTTGCCCTTATGCCTCTGCATATTAAATATTCTCTGTTTTTGGAAGTCATGTTCTTTTCTCATTAAACATATATCACACTTACTTGTCTTTAAAACTTTTACTTCATCGGTCCGCTCTACTAGGAACCCTTTTCTTTTTTATTCATTTCTCTTATTTGGATATTCCTCTTCTGAACTCTCCTCTCTAGAACCCTGGAAATACCTGTATCATCCCCCTTATCATGCAGTACTATAATCTGTGCTTTATTTGCATTTCTTCCACTAGTCTAAAAGCTCCTGGAGAGCAGAGTCTGTATTTTGGTCAATTCATATCCCCTTCCAAGCCCCAAATCTAGTAGTAGATTTTCAGTAAAATTCTCTTATTGAGGTAGTCAGTAAATACATAAGTCCCTTGTTGATAAACATATTAAGGTAATAAAAAGGAACTCAAAAGGCAGATGTTTTTCTTCCTTTTCCTAGGAAGTTATTGCCAATGCCATTTTAAACAACAAAATACCAGAGGCACAAACTTTCTTCAGGATTAACAGTCATTCTGCTCAAAGACTTGAGGAGTTGATTAGAATAGGCCTAGATTTGGTCTTTGACAGTTTGAAAAAGAACAACATGGAGGAAGCCTCTGAGCTTTTGAAGAATATGGTAAGTGGCAAAATTTGTTTGTCCGATCATAAAGTTGCTAATGAAAGAAATTCTCTTCTGTGTTTAGTACAGTGTCTGGCTGTTAGGAAAACTGCTTTGTATTCGTAGTCATGTCACAGGACTGAGAAGTGTGTGTGGCTTTTCCTGGGAAATCATGACAACAGTACTGAGAAACCTTTAGTGCCAAGACCTTTCTGGAAGAGATTCTTGGTTAGAATTTCCACCATTTGTTCTCTATTAGATTTGGTACTTTGGTTAGAAGGGGAAACGGTGTTTCTCATAAAAGGTTTCACACATTTCATAGTGTGCAGAGGACCTCATTATTTGTTGGGGGACATTCTCTATGTTCTCTCTTATGTCGCCATTGGCACTTTCAAGTGGCGTATACCTTTGCTCAGTGCTCCATGGTTTTACTTCACTTGAGAAAGGAATGTCCTGGAGATGGGGTTCCTGGACCATGCAGATATGGTCCTCATCTGCATGGTTGAGGTCTTGCCCGTGGTAATTCTCTGGAAGTTCAGAGGGGTGAAACTGTGTCAGGTTTGTTACGTGCGTTGACGGTTGTCTTCAAGTGGATCGTGATAGCAGAGACCTGTAGTTTTGGTCCTGTGGTAGCCGGGCCTTGCCTTAAATTGTTCTGTGTGCTGCCTTTGGCATTCTGGCAAATCAAATCACCTTAAGGATTTAGAGATAGTCTGCAAATATTTTGATAAATGTAGAAAATGAACATTTACAAGAGCAGGAAAGTGGTGGAATTCTAACAGGGCACATTTCTGTAATAGAGTACTTCTGTATTGAACATATATTTAGGTTCAAATAGCTCCATTACAAAATGTAAGTTTTCTTGATTTTCTGTTTATTTCAGGGCTTTAATGTAAAAGACCAGTTGCTCAAGATATGCTTCTATACAGCTGATAAAAGCGTACGGGACTTTCTGGTAGGTAAAGGTGAGACCAAGTAGTTTACGTTTTCTAGTAAATGTTGGTGAAACTTCAAAACAAATTACTTTAACATTCAGCTAATACCTAGTAAAATAAAAGTATGACAACTCCTTGTCTTTATTTAAATGAACATTTTGCGTTTGTGTTAACGGAAAATTTGTGTGAATACATACATTGCCTCAGAAATTCAAAATATAATTCTTAAGTGGCATTTAATCTCATGGAATTTGTTTTGCAAATGTTCTTGATTCTTTGTGATTTTTTTCTTTAATTGCTTTTTGTTCAAGGTTGAAATTTTTAAAGAAAAAAATTATTTTTCTGAAAAAGAGAAAAGGACTGTAGACTTTGTGCATCAAGTTGAGAAGTTTTATTCAGGACATTTACAAGAAAATATACAGATCCAGTCTTTACCCAGGTAGTCTCATTAGCCCCGTTTTTATTACATAGGAAGAACACCATAGACAAGGCTTAGTTTTTAATTGTTATCTTGGACTTCTTATGTGGAATTGAGCTCATATTCCCTATGAAAATTAAACTTGTATCATCCAGAAGGGCCTGAGGAATCCCCTGTCAGATCAATATGTACATATCAGAATATTCTAAGATAATAAATACAAAGTTAAGAGTATTGAATTCTGTGTTCCCCTAAAGAGTAGAACTTCTTGAGCAGAGAAAAAGGAATGATGCCTTTCCCTCCAAAATTTAAAAATTTCCTATCACACTTTTAGGTATTGGATAAAGGAACAAGATTTTTCCAAGCACAAGTCTGTTTTGGACTCATTCCTAAAATATGATCATAAAGATAAACTTAACAAGCAAGATCATAGGATTGTGTTAAATTGGGCTCAGTGGTGGAATCAGCCAACACAAGAATCCATCCTTCTCCCCTGGATAAATCCAGAAGGCAAGTGTGAAAGAGCCTAAAAGAATGAATGAAGATTAAATTAGGCATTGGTATTTGAATATTTTGGTGTGTCTTCATTTTCAAATTCCTTTTGGGGAAAAATACTCAGTTGCTTTAGAATGCAAGTCTTTATATTGAGAGCTTTTTCTTGTCTTGAGGTTTTTGTAAGGGATTTATAATGTGATTATGAAAGAGAAAAATCATCTGGTTCATGAATATGAAATTTCAAGGCTAAGAGTTCTCTTCCTAGGTTCCATGACGTTCTTTGTTTTTCAAAATAGTCTTTGGTTTCTCTTTGTGTAAACTGAGAATCTGTATCATACCGGGGCTCTGGGGAATAACTTAACAATGGTAAACAGAGGTAGTTCATAGGGTGTCAAATTCACGTTTATTATTACAGCTGAAGTTTTTGTTTATACTAAGGAAAAGAAAAGGGAAAAAGAAGGCTGACAAGATAAATGAAACACACAGGTAATTCCCAAGCTTCATTTAACCACTGTAGTAACAGGAGGCAACATTTAGCTCTTCCTCCTGCTGACCTATCCGTTAGCAAACGAACAGCACAAAAGAGGGAACTAGGAAAAGGAGCAGAGGGCCTGAGTGATTCTTCTTTTATGTTAAGTATTTGCCCAGATCATCATGTTTGCTCAATTAGTGTTGAGTTTTATGTCAGTAATCATCATTCATTGCTATTTTAAAATGAATTTTGTTCTTACTTAGGATATAACTCGTATTCTCCTGAAGGCCTCTGGAGATACCTCACAGCACGCCATGATTGGCCCAGCATTATCCTGTGGATTGGAGAATTTCAGACCCAGAGTAGTTATGCTTCACTTGAGCAGAATAAATGGCCACCTCTGACTGTTGATGTTGTTGATCAGAATACTTGTTGCAACAACTACATGAGAAATGAAATTTTAGATAAGCTGGCCAGGTATTGTAACTGTTGTTGATGTTTAGTTGCTAAGTCGTAGCCAATTCTTTGCGACCCCATGGACTGTAGGCCACCAGGCTCCTCTGTCCGTGGGATTTCCCAGGCAAGAATACTGGAGTGGGTTGCCATTTCCTTCTCCAGGGGATCTTCCTGACCCAGGGATCGAACTCACATCGCCCGCACTGGCATGGAGATTCGTAACCACTAGACCACTAGGGAGCCCTCCAGGTAGTTTTTAAAACTTAAATGTAAAATCATAATGCTTTTAGAAGATAGAGAAGGCTGTCTTCATGACCATGGAATTAGGGGGTGCTTTCTAAGAGGCTTGGTGTGGGGCAAAGGGAGACGACACTCCCTGAAACCAGGGGAGCTGCCTGGTGGGACTTGTGTCCCTCAGTGGACAGCGTTAGCCAGCCTGCTGCCACACGGCACAGAGTGCGCCAAGGCATCCCCATCCTCCCTTTTTCTCGATTCTTGTCTCCTAACGGGGATCTTCGTAGGTCAAGACAAAGCAAAGCAGAAGCCTGAGGGCACAGGACTCTTGTAGACCATCCCACACAGGTGAGCGAGCCTCTGGGGACACACAGCAGGAGAGTAGAGCTTGGATCTGGAGGGGAAAGATACCAGCACACAGATAGTTCACAAAAGAGGAAGCATACATGACCAGTAAACATTTGAGAAGATGCTCCTTCTTATTTATAGTCACAGAAAGGGAAATTTATTTTACAAAAAATCTAGGGACAATGACTATCAAAGGTAGAATAGAAAAATAAAATGTGGGATAATCATACAGTGGAACAGTGAGAACTATACAAGTGAAACTTAACAATGAAAACATGCTACAGCTGTAGTATCAACATGATAAATCACACAATGTTAAGTGGGAGAAACAAGGCAACAGCGTGTCCAGAATGTTCCATTCATATATGTCACGTTTGAAATAGCCAGAACCAAATATTATTAATATTTCAGGCTACACACATGGGTAGTAAAACCATGTTGGTGAATGAAAGTAGGGAAACAGTTATCATGATAATCCGGATAGTGGTTACCTCTGCGGCAGAAAAGCTCGTGTGAAAGGGGAGGAGCACTCCAAGGACTTCCAGGTACAGCGTCCTATAATGTAGGTGGTGGCTATGTGGTGTTTCTCTAAACTGCACATAATACTTTCTTTTTGTACTCTTTTAATGGTACGTATGGACTTCTCTGGTGTCTCAGATGGTAAAGAATCTGCCTGAATGCAAGAGATCCAGGTTCGCTCCCTGGGTCAGGAAGATCCCCTGGAGAAGGGAATGACTACCCATTCCAGTATTCTTGCCTGGAGAATTCCATGGACAGAGGAGCCTGGCAGGCTACAGTCCATGGGGTCACAAAGAGTCAGGCACGACTGAGCGACTAAAACTTTGCCTTTCATGATGTATTAACAGTAAACTTATAGAGATATTTAAATGCAAATTTCTGTTCTTTAATAGTTGGTCTGTTTAAGTTACTCTTTATTATGCTTTTAATCTCTTAATGATTTTGTCTGTATATTTTGGTGAATTCCTCAGTGTATAAAGCATCTAGCTTCAAGAGCCACAGTGGGTTGTACAGTTCTAGTCAAAAACAAACAAATGGAAGTAATTTAGTTTAGGTTTCTGAAATATTTAAGGTAATTGGAGACTGTCATTACTACCTTAAAATACTATAGTGGTGCAGAAACCTTTATTGGAAACTAGCAAAAGACATGTTTCAGAACATATTTATGGGGTAAGAATTGGCAGTCTTATTTGTAAATACTAGTTTTTAACTAGTTGAGATTACTTAGCAATGGAGATGGTCTGGTCTGCTCTGAATGTAGCAACTTTTTAACTTGCCATGTTTTATTTAAACCTTCCCAATAGGAATGGAATTTTTCTTACATCTGAGTTAGAAGACTTTGAACTCTTCCTTGTCAGACTAAACCGTGTTGGGGGTGTCATGCAGGATGCCCTCGCTGTTCAAAACTATAGGTCCAAAGAAGGATGGGATTTCCACTCTCACTTCATTCTCTATTGTTTGGAACACAGTCTACAGTATCTTCTTTATGTCTATCTTGACCATTACAAGTGAGTACTAAGAACGAAGCCTTCATGTTCCCTCTTTCCATATTACGTCTGAATATGACTTTTAGGAAAATACTAAGCATTCATGTGAGCAATACTGATCTTTTTGAAGTAGTTCCCCCCACTCTAACATTTGGTAACGTCTTTTAGTTTATACTCCATTCAACTAAATGCTTATCGTGTGTTTTTTAGATGTTAATTATGTAATTCAATATTAACCTTTTAAATAATTAGATATATATTATTTATTAACATTTACTAATTTATTAATATTTATTAATTTATTAATATTTAATGCTTTAAGAGTTTAAAGGAGGGAAGATTCTAAAGGTTAACTTGGACTTTCATACCAAACAAATGCTAAGAACTTTGACTTTATAGCCACTGCAAGGTATCTTCAGTTCAGTTCAGTTCAGTCTCTCATTCGTCTCCGACTCTTCGCGACCCCATGAATCACAGCACGCCAGGCCTCCCTGTCCATCACCAACTCCTGGAGTTCACTCAGACTCACGTCCATTGAGTCAGTGATGCCATCCAGCCATCTCATCCTCTGTCATCCCCTTCTCCTCCTGCCCCCAATCCCTCCCAGCATCAGAGTCTTTTTCCAGTGAGTCAACTCTTCGCATGAGGTGGCCAAAGTACTGGAGTTTCAGCTTCAGCATCATTCCCTCCAAAGAAATCCCAGGGTTGATCTCCTTCAGAATGGACTGGCTGGATCTCCTTGCAGTCCAAGGGACTCTCAAGAGTCTTCTGCAACACCACAGTTCAAAAGCATCAGTTCTTCGGTGCTCAGCCTTCTTCACAGTCCAACTCTCACATCCATATGTGACTACTGGAAAAACCATAGCCTTGACTAGACGGACCTTTGTTGGCAAAGTAATGTCTCTGCTTTTCAATATGCTATCTTGGTCATAACTTTCCTTCCAAGGAGTAAGCGTCTTTTAATTTCATGGCTGCAATCACCATCTGCAGTCATTTTGGAGCCCCGAAAAATAAAGTCTGACACTGTTTCCACTGTTTCCCCATCTATTTCCCATGAAGTGTTGGGACCGGATGCCATGATCTTCTTTTTCTGAATGTTGAGCTTTAAGCCAACTTTTTCACTCTCCTCTTTCACTTTCATCAAGAGGCTTTTTAGTTCCTCTTCACTTTCTGCCATAAGAGTGGTGTCATCTGCATATCTGAGGTTATTGATATTTCTCCCGGCAGTCTTGATTCCAGCTTGTGCTTCCTCCAGCCCAGCGTTTCTCATGATGTACTCTGCATATAAGTTAAATAAGCAGGGTGACAATATACAGCCTTGGCATACTCCTCCTATTTGGAGCCAGTCTGCTGTTCCATGTCCAGTTCTAACTATTGCTTCCTGACCTGCATACAGATTTCTCAAGAGGCAGGCAGGTCAGGTGGTCTGGTATTCCCATCTCTTTCAGAATTTTCCACAGTTTATTGTGATCCACATCTTAGACATGCTCTAAAGTTTATATTTAGATAGTCAGACATCAGTATATGTACTTACCTAAGATCAACTGGCGGAATTGTATCTGTGGCCAGTGTTATTTGCTGTTGGGTCAGTAATAATAATAGTGGTAGCTCAGATGGTAAAGCATCTGGCTACAATGCGGGAGACCCAGGTTCAGTCCCTGGGTTGGGAACATGTCCTGGAGAAGGAAATGGCAAACCACTCCAGTATTCTTGCCTGGAAAATCCCATGGAAGGAGGAGCCTAGTAGGTTACAGCCCATGGGGTCGCAGAGTCGGACACGACTGAGCAACTTACGACTTGTGACCGTGAGTGAGCACTTAGACAGTGTATCTGGCACTGTTCTTAGTGCTTTATGTGCATCATCTCGTTTAATCTTCAGAAACTCCCTGAGGTGGTTATTCACACCTCCATTTCACAGATGACAAAACGGGCTTTGAGAGGGACCCAGTGCCTTGTTTAAGGTGCACAGCTAGTAAATGGTAAAGTTAGATTTAGTTATATTTGATTCCAGAACCCACATTCATCTGCGAATGAGAACATTTTTATTTATTTTATGTAGTATAGGCTAGGAATTCAAGCAAAGGATGTATTTCTTGTTCATATCATTAAGGCTTACTTGAACACAGAAATATTTCCCCCAAAACTACTGGCAAGTGAGGGTTTAAAAGCCATATTTTCAGAGGCCCTGTTATGACCCTTAACTGCTTAGTCTCATCTTCTCTTGTAGTTATATAAAAATTTCCAAAAAATCTCTTAAGCTTGAGAAAGATCTTAAAGCACAAAGGTATTCTGATAATCTTACACAGAGTTGGTAAAATTTCGTCATTGTAGGAAACACTTTAAGTGATATTATCTCTGTCTCTAAAATTTTCTTTATTCCCAGATCATATGTAAGGCATATGAAAAACATACTATAAGACTGGGAGTATTCAGTGTTTACTTTTTTAAGTGCAAAGTTCTTTTTTTTTTTTTAATGCTAGATATTACCTGAGCAAACATGGTTGTAATTGTCTGTCTTACCCTTTATGTTAATCAGATATTTTGTGTGTTTGTTTTATATACAGACTTAGTCCTCCAAATTGTCCTTTTTTGGGAAAAAAAGAATTACATGAAGCTCACCCTTGGTTTGAATTTTTAGTTCAGTGTCGACAAGTTTCCAGTAATTTAACAGGTATGGGTGTCCTATGTTAAAACAGAAATTGCTTTAGATAAATAACCAGTCTTGTGAATGGAATTTAAGTTGTAAACTCTTTAAATAAGTCATATAACTGTAGACAAATATTTGACCATAATCTAGACTCAGGCTTTATTTAAGAAGTAGATAGGTGATATGTGGTATCTGACTCCTGTTTTAATTTGCATTTTTATTGCTAATGAATTACATATTTTTATGTGTCAGGCATTTATATTTTCTGCTTTGTAAAATAGTTATTCTGTCCATTTATCTGTTAGAATCAGTATTTTGGGCTTTCGTATGAGCTCTTTGTTGAAGACATTAATTGTTAGGTTGTTGTTTTTGTTTATTTTTCCCCTTGTTCATTACTACCTTTCAGTTTTCCTTGTTTCCATTCCCCGAATAGAAGTTTTTATTTTTATGTAGACATCTATTTTTCTTTCCCTTTGTAATCTGATTTCCTATTGCTTTTACGTTTGGAAAGTCCTTACTGTGGGTAGAGCTAAAAATTCATTTTCTTTCTTAGAATTATATAATTCTTATGTGTGTTTGAGTCACTGAGTCATGTCCTACTCTTTGCATCCCCATGGATTGTAGCCCTCCAGGCTCCTCTGTTTATGGAATTCTCCAGGCAAGAATACTGGAGTGGGTTACCATTTCCTTTTCCAAAGGATCTTCCTAACTCAGGGATTGAACCCAGGTCTCACACATTGCAGGCGGATTCTCTATCATCTGAGCCACCAGGGAAGCCCATATAATTCTTAGTTTAGTATTTCTCTCTCAAGGAGAAAAATGTACTTTCTTATTTTTCAGATCCCAGACTGATCTTCCAGGCTAGCCTTGCAAATGCTCAGATACTGATTCCCAGCAACCAGGCCAGTGTCAGCAGTATGCTATTGGAAGGACATACCCTCCTAGCCCTTGCTACCACAATGTATGCCCCTGGGGGCGTCAGCCAGGTATGGACAGCACTTTTACATGTTATAGCAATATAGGACTGATTATAAGTTTAGCAGAAATACTGTGGATCTTCTAGATCTCAGTTGATTTAAAATGTAACCACGTACCAGTATTTCATTAAAGAGTATAAAACAACAGTGAATTTTTAAGCTTTATGTCATATCCTCTTAAGTTGAAAGGAGATCAATACAGTCAGCCCTCCATATCCAGGGGTTCTGCATCCACAGGTATGGAGGGGGCGACTGTACTACAGCATTTTATTTGAAGGACTTGCTGCTGCTGCTAAGTCACTTCAGTCGTGTCCGACTCTGTGCGGCCCCATAGATGGCGGCCCACCAGGCTCCCCCGTCCCTGGGATTCTCCAGGTAGGAACACTGGAGTGGTTCGCCATTTCCTGAGGTCCTCACATTTTGGTTATCTGTAAGGGTCTTGAAACCAATCCCCTGTGGATACAAGGGGCAACTGAATGTTGTGTAGAGATTTTTTTCCCCCTTTATTTGCTCTCTGATAGCCCAGGTTTGTTTTTAGGATGGAATCAAGATCTAATTGCTCCTTGGAGTAAGTATACTTTGAATCTGTGGCTTGGGAATTATTCTCTATTATTTGACCTCTTTGAGAGCTAAAAAGGAAATCATAATTTTTAGCTACCCTTAGAAACTTTTTTGAGGAACCCAGTGAAAATTTGCCCATCTCTGCAGTTTTGAAAGTGTAGCATGGCTGGTTAGAGGGAACTTAAAGATGCTGCTGCTGCTGCTGAGTCGCTTCAGTCGTGTCCGACTCTGCGACCCCAGAGACGGCAGCCCTCCAGGCTCCCCCGTCCCTGGGATGCTAGCTTAATTTAATTCCACCTGTTTTAGATGTTGCAGTATATCTTAACTTCATGGTTACTTACTCCTCTGTTTTTAATCACTGTTAGAAGTTAGCCATAGAATAACTTGAGACCTGAGAGAAAGAACCTAAGAGTCATCTAGTCTAGTAGGTTTTTTTCTTTTAAAATATTTACTATTTAATATACAATTAAATATTTAATGTTTTAAAATTTTAAATATTGTTGTAACAGAGCCTGTTTTCAAACAGATTTTCCTTATGCAGTTTGAAAGCCACTGGCCTAGCTGAACCTTCTAATTTTTTAGTTGAAGAAACTGAAGCCTGCCTGATACTAAGTATCCAGCCCAGGGCCACACAGCTAGTTTGTCTTAAGTCAGAGCTAGAGCTGTTGGCCTGTTACTCCTTGCATCTTATGAAAAAAGGACTTAAATTTGGAAAAGAGAAAAACATTATTCTGTATCACATTATCTGTCTTTTTATTTAGGTTGTTCAGAATGGAGAAAATGAGAACTCTCTGAAGAAAGTAGATCCCCAGCTACTGAAGATGGCATTAACTCCTTACCCAAAGCTTAAAGCTGCTCTGTTCCCACAGTACACCGCCCCTAGTGTCCTGCCTCCCGACATTACACTCTACCACCTCATTCAGGTATAGTACCGAGACATTATCAGCCAGAGTGGAAAAGAGAGACCATTCTGGGTCTTCCAAGTAAGGTAACGTGTGCATGCTCAGTCATTTTCGACTGTGACCCCCGTGAACTATAGCCCACCAGGCTCCTTTGTCCATGGGATTCTCCAGGCAAGAATACTGGAGTGGGTTGCCATTCCCTTCTCCAGAGGATCTTCCCAACCCAGGGATCAAACCTGTGTCTCCTGCATTGGCAGGCAGGTTCTTGACTACTGTACTACCTGGGAAGCTGGAGTCTTCCACGTGTAGGCCATTTAATGTAGGAAATTACTTATACCGAATGATAGCAGAAGAGAGAAGCCAAGTGTGTAATGATGAGGCAACCTCAAAATTGACAAAGATGGATGTCATCAACACCCCTAAGGCTGCCAGAAAGGGGTGTTACTGAACCCAGCAATGGAGCCTCTCTGAGAGACACGCTCAGAACCAGGCTGCCTACTGGGGGCTTGGAAGAGAGTGTAGGCTGGAACCTTGTAGGAGATCCTCCAGAAAACACAGAAGGGGAAAGCATCTCAGTTTCTCCCCTCTTCCCACTTTTTCTCTCTCATGGCTAAATGTGTCTGGTAGCCAAAGCTCAGGTGAGTTTGGGAAATGCAGTTGTCCGGTTAAGGGCAGAGCACAGGAAAGGTGGAATTGGGTGGGAGGGCAGACAGGCAGTTGGCCGGCATACTGGTCTGCTACTCTCATTGAAAGCTGCTTCATGCTACCACTGATAAACTTCTGTTTCTTCTCAGTGAATAGGGCTGTTCATTTAAGTCACCTTTTTCAGGACAAAGACTTCTTGAAGAATGTGAGAGAACTACAAACCCTGTACCCAGAAAAATTGTATATAATTTTGCTTATGTTCCCTGAAACCTATTGAGGGATCCTCAATTAAGAACACTTTCTTGACAGAAAACAACAAAATTTTGAAAAGCAGTTATCCTTTAATTAAAAATTAAATACTTTTTTTAAAAAAAGAACACTTTCTTTTGATCATTTCTCACTTTAGAAGGCTTTTGCTTTTTTTCCTGAGTACAGATATTCTCATAGTGTCTTCAGTTAAACGTAAACCCTATAATCCTATAAAAATATAAAACCTCTTACTCTAATGTGAAAATTTTACAGACCTGTGCTACTAAAAATGTGGTGGTCCCCAGGCATACATGAGTCCGTGAACTACTTGTTGCTGGTATGTGTCAGAGGTGTTTTTTGGTGTGTTTTTAATGTAGCAAAACTTTCTTGAAGAAGGAAGCAGTCAGCTAGATTTATATTTATCACAAGCTTCTTATCTCATTGCAGAAATGAGATAAATGGATTATATAGATATAAGTGGATTACATAAAACATAAAAAATACATGTTTTACTACATAAAGTGGATCCCATCAGCCTAAAACGGAAGTGGTTTCCAGTTGTTGTTTGTTCTGTTTTTAGGTTGAAGCAGTTTGTTAGTCCTATTGTTTTAGGGAAAGTATTCCCTCTTCACTAGACCGTAAGACTCTCCCTTCATTTAAAGTTAAAGCTGCTTTGGAATTCCCTGGTGGTCCAGTGGTTAGGACTTGGCACGTTCACTGCCATGGCCCAGGTTTAATCCCTCATTGGGAGCCCTAGAATAAATGAATGAATTAATTAAAGTATACTTAAATAAATAATCTAATACACACACACATACGTAAATAAAATTAAAGCTGCTCTTTTCCCCGCCACCCAAATCTGGACCTGATAGTTCTGTTGTCTCCTGTATGGTTCTCTGTCTCCTTCCCGCAGTCTGTTTACTGTCTGCTAAACCTTTGGCCTGCACATTTCAAACAGCCAGTGCTCCCTGCTCTCAGATCTCTGACTGACCTGGCCTTAGTCTGCTGTTTTTCTTTGGTGGTGGTATTGCTGCTTTGGTCCTCACATTGCTGTAGCCCGTGACCCAGCTGTCTGTTTCCCGACCTGCTGCAGCACACCTTGTTGTATTTATGGTAGCGTTTTCTAGCCGCTTAGTCCTCTTGCCTTTGATTCCAAAGCATTTACAAAGCCCATTTTTACGTTGTAATTGTTGCTGGTTCTACCAAAAGACAGTAAACTTTGCAGACATAGTTTGAAATGAAGAGAGTCTTTAAAAGAAACATAGCCAGTTCTGTTTTTATTAAAGTAGAAAAATGTCTCATACCCTCTTTTTTGTTTGTAGCTGTTTTCAAAGAATTTATATCTAGAAAGATGAGAAGTTTTTAATTGCTGTGGAAAGGGAAGCAGACAGAAAGAGAAAGTGAAGCTCTTGCATATGATTTAGTTTACTTTGGAATCAGTTACCTTTTAACTCTGATTTGACCTCTCCCCTTTTTCAGTCATTGTTGCCCTTTGATCCTAGCAGATTGTTTGGCTGGCAGTCTGCCAACACATTGGCTATAGGAGGTAAGTCATTATGGATTCTTCTTGCTTTAGAAGCATTTCAGCAGTGTTGACAGTAGAGGATCATTTATGTAAAGCCAATCTAGTTTTCTCCCTCATACTTTCTATCTTAAAAATAGAAACTTAAAAAACTGGTGTGCTTTTTTTTAATTGAAGTATAGTTGATTTACAGTATTGTGTTAGTTTCAGCTGTACAGCACTGTGATTCAGTTATATATTCTTTTTCAGATTCTTTTCCCTTATAGGTTATTACAAAATATTAAGTGCAGTGCCCTGTGCTATACAGTAGGTCATTATTGGTTATCTGTTTTATGGCACCCCACTCCAGTACTTTTGCCTGGAAAATCCCATGGACGGAGGAGCCTGGTAGGCTGCAGTCCACGGGTCGCTAGAGTGGGACACGACTGAGCGACTTCACTTTCACTTTTCACTTTCATGCATTGGAGAAGGAAATGGCAACCCACTCCAGTGTTCTTGCCTGGAGAATCCCAGGGACGGCAGAGCCTGGTGGGCTGCCGTCTATGGGGTCGCACTGAGTCGGACACGATTGAAGCGACTTAGCAGCAGCAGCAGTATATGTTAATCCCAACCTAATTTATCCCTCCCTACCCTTTTCCCCTTTGGTAACTGTAAGTTTGTTTTCTATGTCTGTCAGTCTCTTTCTGTTTTGTAAATAAGTTCATTTGTATCATTTTTTTAGATTCCACATCTAAGCGATATGATATTTGTCTTTGTCTGGCTTATATCACTTAGTATGATAACCTCTAGGTCCATCCATGTTCCTGCTGCAGATGGCATTATTTCATTATTTTTATGGCTGAGTAGTATTCCATTGTGTGTGTGTGTGTGTGTGTGTGTGTGTGTGTGTGTGTGTATATACATATATATATCTCACATCTTCCATTATGTGTATGTATACATACACATATATATTTTCTGCTGTGTGAGAGTGTTTGTGTATATATGTGTGTGTGTATATCACATCTTCTTTATCCAGCCACTTGTTGATGGACATGAAGGTTGCCTCCATGTTGTACATAGTGCTGCTGCAGTGGACATCAGGGTGCATGATCGTTTTGAATTAGTTTTCTCCAGATACATGCCCAGGAGTAGGGTTACTGATCTTGTGGGAAGTCTGTTTTTAGTTTTCTTAAGTAGCCTCCATATCGTTCTGCATAGTGGCTGTTCCAGTTTACTTTCTCACCAACTGGGTAGGAGGATTCCTTTTTCTCTACACCCTCTCCAGCATTTATTATTTGATGATGGCCTTTCTGACCAGAGTGAGTTGATACCTCATTTTAGTTTTTTATAGATACTGAATTGAAAACATACTTTGAGTTAAAAGTCATGAGGTCACTAGTGCTGTACTTGCTGGAAAATGTAATATAGACCTTCTGCTTAAATTTTTCCTTTTCCAAAAATCCATGTTCACTTGCAGTATAGTATTAATATTATAAAGGTTAAAAGCGTAGGTGTTTTTAACATTAGACAGGTCTTGGCTCTGCCATGTAATAGCTGTATGACCTTGGGCAACTGATTTAACCTCCCGTCAGTTTTCCATGAAATAAGGTGAGTGACAGTGCCTTCCTCACGCGTCACGAGACTCATTTAAAAAGCCCTTAGGTGGTGAGCACCAGGTGTGCACACACTGCCATCCTCTCTAGACCGTAAACATTTCCCTCATTTTTTTGTGTGCCATTCCTAAACTCTGCTTTTTCTGTTTCTTTTTTACTTACTCATTTTGAGTTAGCTTTTAATATCATATTACCTGTGGTGCCTCTGCCTGTATTACTGTAAAGTAGGATTCAAATCCATACTTTTCACATAATACATACCCTATAAATATTTACTGATGTACATAAAAGTGCGTTTTCTAACATGTCAGTTCTATAAGCTCAAATTTCGGTATATTGAATTTACCTGGTGTCTAGCACAGTGCTGGGCCTGTAGGAGATATTCAGTTGGTGTTTGTTCAGTGCAGGATGAGGTAGTGCTTACTGCATTTTCAAGTGAAAATACTCATTCTAATCTCTGTGAGGTTACTGGAGAGTAGGCAGAATCCCCTGTGCGGTTCTGATGGCTCCAACTCCACCCGTTAGCCAGAGTCCTGAAGTCCTGGTGAATATGGAGCACTCGACCAGGTATACTAGGGGAACTGAAAGGAAGCTGAAGACCTGTTCCCTGCCTTGTTTTTAGAAATTTAAAACATATTTGAAGAAATAAAGCACAATTTAAATGAAATCATTATTATGAAGATGTAATACGGATGTTTTAAATTGGAGGGTTGTATTTAACTAGAATGGGTGCTTCTTTTTTCATACGGTTCTACCACAGAAAATGACCATAGGCAACTGCATGGTAATTTGGCTTTTGCAGCAGGTTAGAGAAAATTTTCCCTTATACAAAACCTCTATACTGGCCCCCCACCACTAAAAAAATTAGGGTCTTATTTGAATAAAAACTCAAGTTTGGGGACTTGCTTGTGGTTCAGTGGTTAAGACTCCACACTTCCACTTCAAGAGGCACGGGTTCAATCCCTAGTCA
This sequence comes from Bos javanicus, assembly GCF_032452875.1. NCBI lineage: Eukaryota > Metazoa > Chordata > Mammalia > Artiodactyla > Bovidae > Bos > Bos javanicus. The sequence continues at coordinate 102,547,456 of NC_083877.1, read as the reverse complement.
GGGAACTAAGATCCCACATGCTGTGCTATGTGACCAAAAAAAAAACAAAGACTCAGGTTTGTTCATTTGGCTTTATGTGAACTCTGTAAATAATGGATGAATGAATGGTTCTACATGCAATTTTAAGTTATCAAAATCTATCTGCTCTTACAAAGAATACAGATAAGACGTGACAGTTTTTTAATCTCGAGGGAGGTGTAATTTTAAGGAATAGCTTTGTAAGATGACGGGCTCCTCTAAAGTCTTCAAATCTTTTTTTAATTAAGAACCTAGTCAGAATGTAAAAATTCCTTTGGAATTGCATGGGAGGATATAATTTTACTTCAGCTTTGAACTATGAAAATAAGAGCAGATGCACTGTTTTCCAGAAATGGTTCCTTACAGTTCAAAATGTTTTATCTCCTTTTTAAAATAGGTCTTTAGTGGTTAAGAAGCAATTAAAGGTTAGGGCTTGATAGGAACAATTATATCTTTTGACTTCATATTTCTCTAAAAAGAGAAAAAGTGTTTTTTTCTGCTTTTTCTATGGGCACAGAGGAACTTTGAAACACTCTGCTGGTCTTAGAAAGATGGTTTGATGTAGATAATAAGGTGCTCATGAATGCAACATGAGAAGCAAAAGTAGCTATAATAAAAGATTATTAGGGTATTAATGTGGAGAAAAGAATATTCTCAGTATTTTGGAAAAGGTACAATGCATTGGTCTTGTTGAATAGAGGATTTGTATAAATATGATACGAAGGCATTCACCGTGTAATGAGCTGTGTGAATGAATTAAAAAGCTCTGTGTGCCGATTATTAACAGATTTTGTAGTTAAAGGGTTATTGCCAATGTGAACTTAAAGAATCATCAAATACAGGATTATAGCATCTAAAATAACAAGCTCAATAGGTTTAAAACATACGTTTTTATGTGGCTTCTGAGGTACACATTTTTGTGTAAAATGAGGGCTACTGCTCCACGTTAAAATAAAATTATTACATTTTGGTGGTTCACAGTGATACACAGTGGTACAAAGTGATGATCGCGACCAGTTTTCTTTCACCGTTGCCAAGTTAAGTTTTCCACATGCCGATCTGAAGTTAATCATGGTGAGGTGCAGAGGATTAATATTGCTTCACTTTCCCCCAGATGCAGCGAGTCAGCTCCCACATTTCTCTAGCCCTGACCTGGTTAATAAATACGCTGTAGTAGAACGTCTGAATTTTGCTTATTATTTACATCATGGGCGGCCATCATTTGCATTTGGTACTTTTCTGGTTCAGGAATTAACCAAGAGCAAGACCCCCAAGCAGCTGTGAGTATTTAAAATATAATTTATACTCTTAATAAAAAGCATATTTGTGTATTTTTATACATGCATTTATAAAAACCTACTGGAAACATACCACAGTTGGTCGTTTTATTTTTCATTTGTACTTTTCTGTATACCCTAGGAGTCTGGCACTTAATCTTACTTTGTGAATAGGAAAAAGATTAAAATATATTTTTAAATATCATAAATATATCTTAGAATCATGTCTTTAAAAATTGAACCAGGAGCTTGCCAAATGTTAGCAGTTTCAAAGAGGGAATTCTATAATTAGATGTGAATTCTGTATTTAAAATCTTGGTCTTTTATAATTCACTTTTGTAAAGCACAGAATTGGGAGGAGTATTTGATATAATCAGCAGCTAAATTCAGACTTAATATCTTAGTTTATTTTATAGGTAACTAATGCAACTTTATGGTAAAATATTCAAGTAAATCAGAGGATGAAAAGTGAAAAACAATGTTTTGTCTCTCAGCTTCAATTGTATTGTACATAGTAAAAATAAGCATGGTTAACTTCTTGTGTATCTTTCCTCTGAATTTTTCTATTCATATAAAAGAACATATATGAGTCCTTTAAAATGCTTGAGCTTTATGATGTCACACTTTAGGTGCCATTAATTTTCTTGGTATTTTGTGTGAAAGTGAAGTCGCTCAGTCGTGTCCGACTCTTTGCGACCCCATGGACTGTAGCCTATCAGGCTCCTCCATCCATGGAATTTTCCAAGCAAGAGTGCTGGAGTGGATTGCTGTTTCCTTCTCCAGGGGATCTTCCCGACCCAGGAATAGAACCCAGGTCTCCCGCATTGCAGGCAGACGCTTTACTGTCTGAGCCACGAGGGAAGGGTAGTTTGTGTACATACTTAAAATTAATAAGATCACAGGTTGACAGTTTCTCATAAATTCTATTCCATGTTCCCCTGAATGAAGTTGGAAGCAAAAATTACTTGAACTATGAATAGGTGTTTTAGGCAAAGGTGAAATATAAAGGAATAGGGGGCTATGGAGCCAGAAGACAACTAAAAGCTACCAAGAACCTAAGTGGATGAGTACAGGGGGTGAAAAACAGCAGTGGGGGGGCGGGGGAGGAAATCACAAAGTCCACAAGTATCACTGATGTAATTCCATCTGCTTTTTCTGGTGAGAAAAACGTTTCACGTGTTGATGTGATTTTTGATCCCTTTCTTTCTCAGGATCCAGCAAGTCGGCCATGAAGCCTATGTTTTAGGGCTCTCCTGCTTCCACATATCTTCGATAGGAGCCGCCTGTGTATGCTTCTTAGAATTGCTTGGTCTCGACAGCCTCAAGCTCAGAGTTGATATGAAAGTGGCCAATATAATTTTGAACTACAAGTGTGGAAATGAAGATGCTCCGTACAACTCTATCAGAGAGTCTCTAAGTATAGCACCTTTATGTCGTTTGTTTTGTTTAAAGGACAAGAGACAAATAGGTCTAAAGCATTGAATTGTGAGTGGTTGGGGAAGAAACAATTATCTTCTGCTTCATCCTTTTTCTGCAGAATGTTTGTACTTTATCTCATTTCTTTGGGCCCTTTAATGGGTTTCTGAAATGTCTCTGGGCCACACTCTTCAAGTAGAAATGCCCAGTTCCTGGGAATTCCCTGACAGTCCAGTGATTGGGACACTGATTTCACTGCAGTGGCCCAGGTTTGATCCCTATTTGAGGAACTAAGATTCTCCAAGCCATGCATTGTGGCCAAAAAAAGAGGAAATGCCCACTTCCTGACCGTACTTTTCTCTTGACCATATTTTGTTGTTTAAATTTCTTATAGCTGAAAAACTGTCTAAACTTGCTCTGGGTGAAAGGGCAACCATCGAAGAGTTACTTGTTCTCTTAGAAGAAGGCATATGGAGCAACATTCAGCAGCAGCAAATACAGAGGTTTGTGAGCTGCAACCCTCACCTCTTTTTCAGGAAACCTGACCATTCCAGTCTGTGTTTGCCTAGTGTTTCTTCTCTCAGATGTTTCTGCCAGTCCCCCTAGACCTTATCTTCGTCCTCATGGAGTACTTAGCGTACTTTAATGCATCTTGCCATCAGTAAAAGGAGAATGAAGATAATGATTACTTCTTTAGAGAGGGTTCCCAAGAGGTGGAGAGGAGCTTTGCCTCTGCCAGGGCCCTGCTGGTCTGAGACATCTCCACTGTTAACATGTCGGAATCGGGTGCAGGATGGGTCTCACAAAAGTTGACTCTAAGTGATGTCCTTGATTTTTTTTTTTCTTGCTAATATATGTCAACTGATAATGGAAGGTGAGGTGACCGTCTTTCCACAGAAACCCCTCTCTTTACACATTGACGTCATCTTTCCTCTCTGCTGTCCACTGGGGTTGACCCTGCCACCCCAGCCCTGGGGGTGCACCATTCTCCTGTCCCTCCCTTCACAGACTGTGTGCTCAGCAGGTACCCTCCCCTTAGCGAGGAAGCCCAGGTGCCTGTCCGGCCTCCCTCTGACACTTAAAGAGAATCATGCAAGAGAATCAGGCACTCAGTTTCTCGAGTGACTGTTTTCTCAGTTCTCCTAAAGATGCTACATTACATAGCTGGTTTGACAGACACTTGGTTGGTACTGGTGTGGGGCGGTGGGGGGTGGGAAAGGAATTTTGCCAGTATGCTGAGAAAGCTGTTGAGCATTATGGATGAAAGTTCTTTTTTCAAAGCCTTCTAATAAATATTTGGTGTTTGTTGAAAGGCATTTTAGAGAATATACTGTAGTTAAATTTATTTTTTGCTAAGTTTCTAGCTCAAAGCTGTATTTTAACAAGTTCTTTCCCTCTTACCCCCATATCCACTCCCAATTACAGGTTATCCAGTGAATCCAGCAGCCAGTGGGCATTAGTGGTACAGTTCTGCAGGCTCCACAATATAAAACCGAGCACATCTTACCTTAGAGAATGTGCCAGAGCAAATGACTGGTTACAGTTTATTATTCATAGCCAGCTCCATAATCACCACCCAGAGGAGGTAAGCCACCGATTGTTCCTGGTTATTAAAGAAGACGAAATTGGAGCACTTCTCAGAAGACAGTGTTCTTTCTGTTGTATATCATAAGCTTTTGTTTGCTATGGTGACTATTTTTACTGAGATTTCTGTGGGTTGGCTTCAGACAAAGGACTAGTCATTACTACCAAAGAGCTGAAAGAAGAGTTTGTGTGACTCTAGATTGAATCTGGAAACTCACTCAGACATAACAAATGACTTTAAAATTGTATGGTCACTTCTGACATACAGTGGTCACTTCTGACAGTTCAGGGTGAGAAAGAACAAGTTTGCCTCTTTGTCCAACGTTTTTAGCTCCAGCTGAAATTGGAATTTGGTTGTCTTTTTTGATCATCGTCTAATATGTTTTTAGGTGAAATATCTTCTCCAGTATTTCAGCCCTGTTCTTCAGGACCACTTAAGACTGGCTTTTGAGAACTTGCCCTCAGTGTCCAACTCCAGAATGGACAGTGACCAAGTCTGCAACAGGTCCTCACAGGAACTCCAGAGACACAAAGAAGAGATGACAGATTTCTTTCAGATTCTGCTTCAGTGTTCAGAGGTGCCAGACTCCTGGTGCTGGCTCCTGGGAGAAGCAGTGAGACAAAAGGCCCCAATCCTCAGTGTCCTGGCCTCATGTCTCCAGGTGAGGATCTCAGAAAGCCTAAATTAAGGACTCAGAGGGCAGTAGAAAAAGCTGAAAGAAGACAGAGAAGGCTGACGTCAGGGAGGCTGTGAGGCGAGGGCAGTGAGGCTCCAGCGTGGGTTTGCAGGTCCCTGACACCTGTGCTTCTCCCGCTTAGGCCCTGGGCCGTCTCGTGCGCTTCCTTGTGCCTTAACGTTCGGTAACTGAAGTGGTCAGAGCCCTGGCTCCGGGCTGGCAGTCACAGAGAAGGGTGCTTTGGTGGGCCGACCTCCTCTGCTCTCCTCTTGAGCAGGACGGGGGATGCTCGGAACAGTCCCTTGGTCAGCAGTTCTATGGAGAACAGGCTTGTTTTCTTACACTCAGTACTTCCCTGACCTCCACATAGATCCCCTCAGGCTTTTGGCCTTTTGGTCTACTGTACTCTGCAGGACAGCTTATAATAGTCCCTTGGTTGTTCATTAGAGTTTGTTTCATGTCTGAAGGCTTTTCAAGTCATCTTAACCAATTTAGTGAGGTGACTTGTTCTCAACAGGAAATACCCATCTGTAGTTGTAGCATTGCTGGAAGCTTCCTCAGTCAGGCAGGCCATGTGTAGTCGTTCCTTACTTTGAAGAGTTTTTTCCGCTGGCAGGATGCCAGCGCTATCTCTTGTCTCTGTGTCTGGATCATCGCCTCTGTGGAGCCCCACGTTGCAGCTGAAGCAGTGGGACCCCTTCAGGACTCAGCGGAGGGCCACGTCTGGGGCCTGGAGGACCTCTCCGTCATCTGGAGGACATTGCTAACAAGGCAGAAGATCAGGACTCTCATCAGAGGTTTCCAGCTTTTCTTTAAGGTAGTGTTAGTTCATTTCTTTCCTCAGTCTAAAGGCCTTACTTCAGAATATCCACCATTGGCTTTTTCAATTATTCCTGTCACTGGGATTTTTTTTCCAAGCCAACAATAGATAGTGATACTAGAACTGTCACTTATTTAGCAAAGTGCTTTATATATATCATTTTAGTTGATTCTTACAATAATCCTGTGTAAAGTAGTATTTTATAAGGATGTTATGAAGTAATATTATCCTCGTTTTACACAATGATATACCAAGGCTCACAGAGCTTAAGAAACATGCCCGGGGTCTCAAAATGCTTTAGTAAGTTGTTTACTTATGGTTCAGATCCATACTCTCCAATTCAAAAACTCCTATCCTCTGAACAGAAAGCTCCCATTGAAGTGATGGAATTGTGTTGACTGATGCCACAGACGAGCAGTAGTTCAGCAGGTCAGTGGAGCCCATCACCCAGGAGTGTGCGCTGGCCACGGTGTCTCAGCTGCGTCCAGTGGAGCGTCCGCTGCTCGTGTGTAGTGGACCAGGCACAGGACAGACAGAAAATGGGCTGTTGAGTAGGTGTGCCTGGCCTGAGGTCTTTTTTCCAGAAGGAAATATAAATTTAATTTCTGTTCTTTTTAACATAGATGATTTCACTTTACTATGAAGCTTTATTAATAGTTTTGTTTTACTGTAACCTCTCTTGTGTTGGCATTATTCATTGAGAAAATAGTATTAAATTTCAGGATTTTGTAACTTCATTCAAACTCTTCCTCAAAGGATTCCCCACTCCTGTTGATGATGGAGATGTATGAACTCTGTATGTTCTTCAAGAATTATAAGGAGGCTGAAGCTAAACTTGTGGAGTTCCAGCAGAGCCTTGAAACTGTAAGTTGGAATTATAGTAATCTTTCTCGCTGATCTGAAATTGACTAAAGTGGCCTCTTGTCTACTGAGAGTCAGGATATGACAACAGGTGAATAGCTGTTAACATGGCATGATTCATACTGAATCATTTATACCACTCCAGAGATGGAGAGGCAGGACAGGAGTCGCAGTGACCTTGCTTATAGCAGATCAGTTGCCATGGATGACAGGGAGGTTTCATCCAGTGTGCTAATGACCTCTGATCAGTGACCTCTGACCACTGACGCTGTAGCCAACCTCAGTGGAAAAGGAATTAATGGTGTCTGCTGTGGATGCTACAGAGGAGTGTGGTGGTTACATGGGCTGTGTTTTGCCAATCCAAAAACAACTTTGAGTGTGAAGGGGCTTTGATACTGCTTTTGTTCACTATGACAGAAAATAATGGCTTTTTCCATCAATACTTGTGGTTTCTGTCCAAATGATGCTGAACCTTATGGTTAATTTCAGGCTTTACCTATTCTGGTGCTTGTTTCGGGCCTGTTTAGCATGTGGAACTGAGTAACCCTATGGAAAAAAGAGGAACATAGAAAAAAGGAAAAGAAATATGCCTTGGTCCTGCTTGGAGTATTAGCACTTTTGCCCTCTATCCTAAAAGAGCTCTATGATAAATGAGACAAAACCATATACTGATTTTACCCAACAAATATATCACAATGGAATCGTAGTATAAGATTTTCCTCCCAATCATGTTCATCTTAACTATAGTGAAACTTCTTTAAAGTTTTATTATTTGAAAATATTGAATCGGTTATTCAAATACCCCTGAGGTTCCTAAATTATAGAAAATAGAGACATTCATTTCCTTGGTCTGTCACTCTCCACGACTGGAGCCATACCAGGTAACTTCTTTTTTTTTTTAATTATTTTTTTAAATTGTGATAAAATGCATATAACATTTTTCATTTTAACTGATTTTAAGTGTATAGTTCAGTGGCATTAACTACATTCACATTATTGTACAACCATCACCACAACCATCCATCCTATAGCTTTTTTCATCTTGCAAAACTGAAATTTTATAGCCATTAAACAATAATTCCTCAGTCTCCCCTACCACTAGCCCCTGTCAATCACCATTCTACTTTCTGTGTTTATGATTTTGACTACGTCCCTCATGGCAGTGGAATCATATAGTACTTTTCTTCTTGTGACTTGCTTATTTCACTAAACATAATATCCTCAAGATTCATCTATGTTGTAGCATGTGTCAGAATGTCCTTCCTTTTTGGTGCTAAATACAATTCCATTGTATTTATATACCAGTCTATTCATCTATCAGTAGACATTTGGGTAACGTCTTACGTTTTAGCTACTGCAACTAATACTGCCACGAACATGTTGTACAAATGTCTTGAGACTTTGCTTTCAATTTGTTTGGGTATCTACCTAGAAGTGTAATTGCTGGATGATAATGGGAATTCTATTTTTGGTATTTTGAGAAACTGCCCTACTATTTTCAATAGCAGCTGTACCATTGCCACCAACAGTACACAGGCTTCCGGTTTTCCACATACTCTTAAACACTTGTTGCTTTCTATTTTTTTGATAGCTGTCATCCTAACTGGTGTGAGAATGCTGTCTCGTTGTATTTTTGACTAGCATTCCCCTAATGATTAGTGATGCTGAACATCTTTTCATGTGCTTATTGGCCACTTATATATCTTCTTGGAAGAAACATCTGTTCAAGTCCTTTGCCCATTTTTTTATTTCAATTGTGTTTTGGTTGTTGAGTTTTAGGAATTCTCTACATATTCTGATACTGATCCCATAGCATACATATGATTTGCAAATATTTTCTCCCTTTTTGTGGGTAGCCTTTTTACTCTGTTGACCATGTCTTTTGATACACGAAATTGCTTAAATTTTCATGAAGTCCAGTTTGCATGGTTTTTTGTTGTTGTTACCTGTGCATGTGGTATCCTAGCCAAGAAATTACTGCCAAATCCAGTGTTGTGAAGCCCTTATGTTTTCTTCCAAGAGTTATAATTTTTTAGATGTTACGTATTTAGGTCCTTGGTCTGTTTCAAGTGAATTTTTGTGTATGGGTTAGGGTCCAACTTCCTTATTTTGCTTGTGGATACCCAGCTTTCCAAACACCTTTTGTTGAAAAGACTGTTCTTTCTTCTTAAATGGTCTTGGCATCCTTGTCAAAAATAATTGGACCGTGTATGTGAGGGCTTATTTCTGGACTTTCCATTTTAAACCATTGGCTTATATGTCTTGGTTTGGCTATTTTGGTTAGTATAGTAGTTTTGTAGTACGTTTTGAAATCAGGAAGAGTGCTCTGCTGCTGCTAAGTCGCTTCAGTCGTGTCCGACTCTGTGCAAAACCCCGTAGACGGCAGCCCACCAGGCTCTGCCGTCCCTGGGATTCTCCAGGCAAGAACACTGGAGTGGGTTGCCATTGCCTTCTCCATTGTGTGTTTAAAGTTTTTTTTCATGATTGTTTTGGCTATTCAGGGTCCCTTGAGATTCCATATGATTTTAGAATTTTCTGTTAAAAAAATGTCTTGGGGATCTTGATAGGAATTGCATTGAATTTGTAGATTTTGGGGATAGTAATAATATTTTAACTATGGTAGACCTACAATTTATAACCATAGAATGTATTTCCATTTATTTATGTCTTTAATTACTTTCAGTGGTGTTTTGTGGTTTTCATTGTACAGATCTTTTACCTCATTGGTTAAGTTTCATTCCTGAGTACTTTTATTCTTTATTTTTGGCTGTGCCACGTGGCATGTGGAATCTTAGTTCCCTGACAAGGGATTGGACCCACACCCTCTACAGTGGAAATCTTAACCACTGGACCAGAAGGAAAGTCCTATTTTTGATGCTATTGGAAATGGAAAGATTTTATAATTTCCTTTTCAGATTGCTCACTATTTGTATATAGAAATGTAGCTGATTTTTTGGTGTTGACTTTTATCCTGCAACTTTGCTCATTTACTGTTAAGTTTTATGGTAGAATCTTGAGGATTTTCTATGTAAGATCATACCTGCAAACAGAGATAGTTTTATTTCTTCTTGTATGCCTTTGATTTCCTTTTCTTGCCTAAACCCTCTGGCTAGAACTTACCGAAATGTGTTGACTAGAAAGGGTGGAAGCAGGCATCCTTGTCTTGTTCTTCATCTTAGAGGAATGCTTTCAGTCTTGCACCACGGAGGATGACGTTTGTTGTGGCTTTTTCACGTGAGGGTTTTTTGTTTTTTTTTTTAAGTTTTACTTATGTGTTTTTGGCTGTGCTAGGTCTTTGGTGCTGCACGTGAGCTTTCTCTAGTTGCGGACAGCAGGGCCTGCTGTCTGTCTGTGGGGTGTGGGCTTCTCCTTGCGGAGGACAGGCCGTAGGGGCCGTGGGCGTCCGTAGTTGCAGCATGTGGATTGGTGGCTGTGGTGCCCGGGCTTAGTTATTCCCTGGCATGTGGGATCTTCCTGGACCAGGGATGGGACCTGTGTCTCTTGCTTTGGCAAGCAGATTCTCAACCACTGGACCACCAGGGAAGCCCTCACGTGAGGTTTTTATTATGTGGAGGTCGTTTCCTTCTGTGCCTCGTTTGTTGAGTGTTTTCTTATCATGCAGTGGTGTTTTAATTTTGTCAGATGCCTTTCCTGCATCAATTGAGATGATCATGTGTTTTTTTTTCCTTCATTCTGTTGAAAACTGTGATATGTACATTGAATTTTGTATGTTGAACCATTCTTGCATTCCAGAAATAAATTCTATTTGGCTGTGGTATACAGTCCTTTTAATATGCTGCTGAATTCATTTTGCCAGCCTTGTATTAAGGATTTTTGCATTGGTGTTTATAAGGGAGATTAGTCTGTAGTTTTCTTTTAGTGTCTTTATCTGTCTTTGGTATCAAGTTTATACTGGTTTCATAGACTAAGTTGAGAAGTGTTTTCTCTAGTTTTTTGAAAAAGTTTGAGGAGGACTGGTATCAATTCTTCTTTAAATGTTTGGTAGAATTCACCAGTAAACCCATTAGGTCCATGACTTTGCTTTGTTAGAAATTGGTTTTGGTTGGGAGATTTTGACTACTGATTAAATCTCCTTACTAGGAGATTTGGTCAGATTATCTAATTCTTTGTGATTTATTCTTGGTAGGTTTTGTGTTTCTAGGAATTTGTCCATTTCATCTCGGTTATCCAATTTATTGCCGTACAATTGTTCATAGTACTCTCTTATAACTCTTTCTGTAGAATAGGTAGTAATGTCCCCACTTTTATTGCTGATTTGGTAATTTGAGTCTTCTTTCTTTAAAAGTTGTTTAATTTTCATAATTTTGTGAGTGTTCCAGTTTTCCTTCTGTTACTGACTTATAAATCATCCCATTGTTGTCAGAGAAGATACTTCATATGATATCTGTCTTTTAAAATCTGCTGCTGCTGCTGCTAAGTCGCTTCAGTCGTGTCCAACTCTGTGCGACCCTGTAGACGGCAGCCCACCAGGCTCCCCCATCCCTGGGATTCTCCAGGCAAGAACACTGGAGTGGGTTGCCATTTCCTTCTCCAATTTTAAAATCTATTGAGACTTAATTACAGTTTAACATAAGTTCTCTCCTGAAAGATATGCCATGTGGACTTGAGAAGAATGTGTTTTTTATTGTTGTTGGATAGAGTATTCTGTGGATGTCTGTTAGATCTAGTTGGTTTTATGTGGAGTCCTCTGTTTCCTTCCTTGTCTCCTGCCAGCTTGTTCTGTTCATTACTGTCAGCAGAGCACAGGCGCCGTGGAGATGCTGCAGGTTAAGTTCCAGACAACAGCAGTGACGTGCACGTAGCAAAGTGCGTCGCAGGTGCTTTTCTTTTCTTGTGCAGTTACGTTTACACCGCAGTGTCGCTTGCTGAGTCTGCAGTGGAGTCATGTCTGCATTGGGAAGATCCCCTGGAGGAGGGAGTGGGAGTTCACCCACTCCACTACTCTTGCCTGGAGAATTCCATGGACAGAGGAGCCTGCTGGGCTGTAGTCCATGGGGTCACAAAGAGTTGGACATGACTGAGTGACTAACACTTTCACTACAGTTCCGTATATATTTACAGACCTTAATTTTAAAAGTTTATTGCTAAAAAATTCTAACCATTATCTGAGCTTTCACTGAGTAATAACCCTTTTGTAATAGTAATATCAAAGATCACTATAGCAAATATTATAATAATTAAAAAGTTTGAAATACTGTGAGAATTACCAAGACATCACTGAGATTAAAAAGTAAACTAGTGCTTTTGGGAAAATGACGCTGACAGACTCGCTCAGCTTAGAATCGCCATAACCCTTCAATTTGTAAAAATGCAGTATCTGCACAGCCCTGTAAAGCACAGCACAGTAAATGAAGTATGCCAGTATTGAGGTCTCCCACGATTATTGTGGAACCGTCTGTTTTTCCTTCAGTTCTATCAGTTTTTGCTTCGTGTATTTTGATGCTCTGTTATTGGATGTGTAAATGTTTATAATTGTTATGTTTTCTTGCTGTACTGAATGGCTTGCAAGTGCACATTGTCCTTTTCTGGTTCTTTTGACCTTTTTAACCTAAGGTCTGTTTGGTCTGATATTAGTACAGCCACCTCTGCTTTCTCTTGGTTGTTTACTATTTACACAGAATACCTTTTTCCATCTTTTCACTTTCAGCCTGTGTCTTTGGATCTCAAATTAAACTCTTGTAGACAATATACCATTTCTGTCCTTTATCGAGCCCATCTTGAAGAGATCTCTAGTCTTTCCCATTCTGTTGTTTTCCTCTATTTCTTTGCATTTATTGCTGAAGAAGGCTTTCTTATCTCTCCTTGCTATATTTTGGAACTCTGCATTCAAATGGGAATATCTTTCCTTTTCTCCTTTGCATTTCTTTTCTTGGGGATGGTCTTGATCCCTGTCTCCTGTACAATGTCACGAACCTCCATCCATAGTTCATCAGGCAATCTGTCGGTTCTAGTCCCTTAAATCTATTTCTCACTTCCACTGTATAATCATTAGGGATTTGATTTAGGTCATACCTGAATGGTCTAGTGGTTTTTCCTGCTGCTGCTGCTGCTGCTGCTGCTAAGTCACTTCAGTCATGTCCGACTCTGTGCGACCCCATGGATGGCAGCCCACCAGGCTCCCCGTCCCTGGGATTCTCCAGGCAAGAACACTGGAGTGGGTTGCCATTTCTTTCTTCAATGCATGAAAGTGAAAAGTAAAAGTGAAGTCGCTCAGTCGTGTCTGACCCTCAGCGACCCCATGGACTGCAGCCTTCCAGGCTCCTCCATCCATGGGATTTGCCAGGCAAGAGTACTGGAGTGGGGTGCCATTGCCTGCTCCGAGTGGTTTTCCCTACTTTCTTCAATTTAAGTCTGAATTTGGCAATAAGGAGTTCATGATCTGAGCCACAGTCAGCTCCGGGTCTTGTTTTTGCTGACTGTATAGAGCTTCTCCATCTTTGGCCGCAGAGAAAATAATAAGTCTGATTTTGGTGTTGACCATCTGGTGATGTCCATGTGTCTTCTCTTGTCTTGTTGGAAGAGGGTGTTTGCTATGACCAGTGCGTTCTCTTGGCAAAACTCTATTAGTCTTTGCCCTGCCTCATTCCATATTCCAAGGCCAAATTTGCCTGTTACTCCAGGTGTTTCTTGACTTCCTACTTTTGCATTCCAGTCCCCTATAATGAAAAGGACATCTTTTTGGGGTGTTCTTTCCAAAAGGTCTTGTAGGTCTTCATAGAACCATTCTACTTTAGCTTCTTCAGCGTTACTGCTTGGAGCATAGGCTTGGATTACCGTGAATGGTTTGCCTTGGAAACTAACAGAGATCATTCTGTCGTTTTTGAGATTGCATTTAAGTACTGCATATCAGACTCTTTTGTTGACCATGATGGCTACTCCACTTCTTCTAAGGGATTCTTGCCCACAGTAGTAGAATAATGGTCATCTGAATTAAATTCACCCATTCCAGTCCATTTTAGTTCACTGATTACTAGAATGTCGACATTCACTCTTGCCGTCTCCTGTTTGACCACTTGAAATTTGCCTTGATTCATGGACCTGACATGCCAGGTTCCCATGCAGTATTGCTCTTTACAGCACTGGACCTGGACGTGGAACAACAGACCAGTTCCAAATAGGAAAAGGAGTACGTCAAGGCTGTATATTGTCACCCTGCTTATTTAACTTCTGTGCAGAGTACATCGTGAGAAATGCTGGACTGGAAGAAGCACAAGCTGGAATCAGGACTGCCGGGAGAGATACTCTGGTTTCTCCTCAAAGCGTATAAATCTTTCGCCTTTTACTAAAGATTGCCGGGAGAAATATCAATAACCTCAGATATGCAGATGACACCACCCTTATGGCAGAAAGTGAAGAGGAACTAAAAAGCCTCTTGATGAAAGTGAAAGAGGAGAGTGAAAAAGTTGGCTTGAAGCTCAACATTCAGAAAACGAAGATCATGGCATCTGGTCCCATCACTTCATGGCAAATAGATGGGGAAACAGTGTCAGACTTTATTTTTTTAGGCTCCAAAATCACTGCAGATGGTGACTGCAACCATGAAATTAAAAGACGCTTGACTCCTTGGAAGGAAAGTTATGACCAACCTAGATAGCATATTCAAAAGCAGAGATATTACTTTAACAACAAAGGTCTCTCTAGTCAAGGCTATGGTTTTTCCAGTGGTCATGTATGGATGTGAGAGTTGGACTGTGAAGAAGGCTGAGCGCCAAAACATTGATGCTTTTGAACTGTGGTGTTGGAGAAGACTCTTGAGAGTCCCTTGACTGCAAGGAGATCCAACCTGTCCATCCTAAAGGAGATTAGTCCTGGGTATTCATTGAAAGAACTGATGCTGAAGCTGAAACTCCAATACTTTGGCCACGTGATGCGAAGAGTTGACTCATTGGAAAAGACCCTGATGCTGGGAAGGATTGGGGGCAGGAGAAGAAGGGGACGACAGAGGATGAGACGGCTGGATGGCATCACCAACTCGATGCACATGAGTTTGGGTGAACTCCAGGAGTTGTTGATGGACAGGGAGGCCTGGCGTGCTGCGATTCATGGAGTCACAAAGAGTCGGACACGACTGAGCCACTGAACTAAACTGAACTGAGACAACATAAGTTGGATTGCATGTTTTCATCCATCTGCCAATCTCTGTCTTTTAATTGGAGAGTTTAATCTGTTTACATATGAAGTAATTACTGATAACGAAGGACTTCTATTGTTGTGCGATTTGTTTTCTGTATAACTTACAGCTTTTGTGTCCCTCATCTCTTGCATTAGTGTCCTTTTTTGTGTTTAGTTGATTTCTTTGTGTAGTAAAATGTTTACATTTCTTTCTCATTTCAGTTTGTGTCTATTCTATAGCTGTTTTCTTAGTTGTTACCATGGAAGTTACACTTAACATCCCAAAGTTACAACACTTTAACTTGAATTTTATAGAGGTTTAACTTTAGTAGCGGACAAACTGCTACTTTACAGCACCGACCCCACTCCTGTTGGTTGTTGATGTCACAAAACTACATCTTAAACATTATGTGCCTGGAAACATAAACTAATATTTCTTTTCAAAGCATTAGTCTCTTAAATTATAAAGAAAACAAGATTTGGAATTACAGGTCAAAGTTACAGTAATATTAGCGTAAACTAATAATTGTTCTTTTTTCTTTAAATGTATTGGTCTCTTAAACTATATAGAAAACAAAAAGCTATTGCTGCCACAATACTGGCTTTTATAACTGGCCATTTATTTGCTTTTACTGAGCTCTTAGTTTCTCCACATGGCTTCGAGGTAGTGTCTAGTGTCCTTTTATTTTACCTTGCAGGACTCCCTTGAACACTTTCTGCAATGCAGGCCTAGTAGGCCCAGATTTCCCAGCTTTTTTAATCTGGGAATATCCTGATTTCTCCGTCACTTCTGAAGGGGAGTTTTGCCAGATACCATATTCTTTTTTCTTTTTTTTTAAGTAAGACATCTAATGTATTTTTAAAATTGATTTATTAATTTATTGTTGTGTTGATTTCTGCCATCCATCTACATCAATCAGCCACAGGTTTAATTCCCCAACCAGGGATTGAACCCCTGACCCCTGCAGTGGAAGTATAAAATCTTAACCACTGGACTGTCCCTTTAATGTCCTAATCTTTAATGTCTGGCTCCCAACGGAAAAAGCAAAAAAGAAGAGGGGGTTGAAAAGGGCACCAGCCTTTTAAATCCCCTGGAAGTCACTTCAGTTGAAGGGAGTAGAGCTTGCAACAGCAATCAGTTCAGTTTAGTCACTCAGTCGTGTCCAACTCTTTGCGACCCCATGTACCACAGCATGCCAGACCTCCCTGTCCATCACCAACTCCGGGAGTCTGCCCAAATCCACGTCCATTGAGTTGGTGATGCCATCTAACCATCTCATCTTCTGTCGTCCCCTTCTCCTCCTGCCCTCAATCTTTCCCAGCATGAGGGTCTTTTCAAATGAGTCAACTCTTCGCATCAGGTGGCCAAAGTATTGGAGTTTCAGCTTCAGCATCAGTCCTTCCAGTGAAGGCCCAGGACTGATCTCCTTTAGGATGGACTGGTTGGATCTCCTTGCAGTCCAAGGGACTCTCAAGAGTCTTCTCCAACACCACAGTTCAAAAGCATCAATTCTTCGGCACTCAGCTTTCTTTATAGTCCAACTCTCACATCCATACGTGACCACTGGAAAAACCATAACCTTGACTATATGGACCTTTGTTGACAGAGTAATGTCTCTGCTTTTCAATACGTTGTCTGTAGGTTGGTCATAACTTTCCTTCCAAGGAGTAAGTGTCTTTTAATTTCATGGCTGCAGTCATCATCTGCCGTGATTTTGGAGCCCAAAAAAATAGTCTTCCACCGTTTCCCCATGTATTTGCCATGAAGTGATGGGACCAGATGATCTTAGTTTTCTGAATGTTGAGCTTCAAACCAACTTTTTCACTCATCAAGAGGCTCTTTAGTTCTTTGGTTTCTGCCATAAGGGTGGTGTCGTCTGCATATCTGAGGTTATTGATATTTCTCCCAGCAATCTTGATTCCAGCTTGTGCTTTCTCCAGTCCAGCGTTTCTCATGATGTACTCTGCATAGAAGGTAAATAAGCAGGGTGACAATATATAGCCTTGATGTACTCCTTTTCCTATTTGGAACCAGTCTGCTTGCAACAGTAGGGGAGGTGAAATATCAGTGTCTGCCTGCCTCTCTATTTGCACTGTGGTCAGAAGCAGCAAACAGAGCTCGTATCTTTGAAAGACCCAAGGTTCTTTATGCCACCCCTGCTGTCTCCTCGACACCAGGGGCGTGTAAACTGCTCCAGGAACACGTGCAGGCTGCCTTCCAGGTGGCTAGGAGGGAGAAGGAGATAGCTGCCACTGCGCTGGGGCCTGAAATGGACCAAAATTATCCACAGTTTATGTTGCAAGTTTCCCTCTGGAAGTTGTAAGGCTTTAGCAGACCCCAGCGTTCCAAAAGAGTTCCATGTTGCACAGATTCTGCGAAGTAATTGTCGTCTAGGTGACGAGACAGAATTCTGGTGTTTTAAATCTGCTGTTCTACACACAGACGTGTACAGTTTTTTAAAAAGGAATTTATTTTTTAGAGCAGTTTTGGTCCACAACAGAATTGAGAGGAATGTACAGAGATTTCCCATGTACCTCCTGCTCCCACACAGGCGTGGCCTCCCCTGTTATCTGGACCACTCACCAGAATGATGTGTTACCAGGGATAAACCTACGATGACACATCCTAGTCACCCCAGCCCACAGTTTACCTTAGGGTTCACTCTTGCTGTACCTTCTTTGGGTATGTATTTCCACAAATGTGTATGACTTCAGCCCATGATTGCAGTGTGGACAGCGTGTTTTCACTGCCCTGAAAGTCCTCTGTGCGGCCTGTCCGTCCCTCCCCGCCCCAGTCATTGATAACCACTGTTGCTTTTACTGTCTGCACAGTTTGGCCTTTTCCAGAATATGGTAAATTGTAATACAGAATGTAGACTTTTTAGATTGCCTTCTAAATGTGTAACACACATTTAAGTTTCTTTTATGTCTTTTTCATGGCTTGATAGATCATTTCTTTTTAGTGTAGAATAATACCACGTTGTCTGGATATGCCAGTCCATTCACCCACTGCAGGACATCTTGGTTGCTTCCAAGTTTTAGCAGTTACGAAGCCAAAAACTGCTCTAAACATGCACCTGCAGGTTTTTGTGTGGACGTTAAGTTTTCAGCTCATTTGGGAGAATACTAAGGAATACTCGGGTCATGTGGTCAGAGTGTGTTTAGTTTGGGGAGAGGCCACCAAACTGTCTTCCAAAACAGCTGTGCTGTTGAGCGTTCCCACCAGCAATGCAAGCGAGCTCCTGAGTCTCCATGTCCTTGCTAACCTCTGGTCTTGTCAGAGTCCAGACCTTGGCCATGCTAATAGGTATGTTGTGGTATCTCATTGTCGTCTCATTTTGCATTTCCCTGATGATGTATGGTATGGATCTTTTTCTCATATGCTTATTAGCCATTTGTGTATGTTTTTGGTCAGGTGTCTATTAAGGTCTTTAGCCTATTTGTTTTAAATAGTGTTGTTTATTTTCTCCTTGTTTAGTTTGAAGAGCTCTTTGTGTATTTTGGGTAACAGTACCTTAAAATCAAATGTGTATGTTGCACATGTGTTTTCCAGGCTGCGGCTTGTCATCTGATTCTCTTGACACTGTCTTTTGTAGGGCAGAGGTTTGTAATTTTATTGAAGTCCAGCTTATCAGTTATTCCTTTCATGGATTATTTCTTCGATATTTTATCTTGAAAAGGCATCACCACACGCAAGGTCATCTATGTTTCCTCCCATGTTAACTCCTAGGAGTTTCCTAGTTTTGCGTTTTACCCTTTGCTCCTCCAGGGTATACTCTTCCTCTTGCCTGTCTGCTCCTGCCTCAGCTGCTACTAAGGCTGAGTGCAGCTGTTCCGTCTTTGCCTCAGCTCTTTACTTCCATATGTTTCTTCGTTTAACCAGTTCCATCATCTGTCTGCTGTAGACCCTCTTCTTAGAGCAATAGAGGTAGGGAATCAAGGAAATAAAGACGAAGAAGTAATACTCTGATTCAGGCCTAGTGTAGCTGCTGCTTGGGGTCATCTTCCTGTTAACACTTGTAGCATTTGATTGAAATGACAAAAACTCAGGCTTAGTAATCTCAATTAGTAATTGAGATTCTTCTGTAATGAAAGTATAAACTATAAGCACACCAGTACAGCCAGCTCAGAAATGTTAAGCAAGTCTCTTTAAGAGGTCTTCACATGTGAATTTCAAATCTTCTGGACTCCAAGGCAGGCTTAGACCCTCTCTGAAGGAAGAAGCTGCCAAGTGAAGCATGTCTGGTTAATTTCAGTCACGCCCAGGGCTATAAGTTTGGCAGTCTCTATCTTGGGGGTGTTGGCATTGCTTCACTCCATTCAATCTTTAGTTCTCTCTCCCTTTTTAAACTTTCACACACATAGCTCTCTACACCAGAATTTCCCACAAAAAAGACAAACTGCAAAGCTGGCAAAGAGGGTTTATATTTGCTACACCAGTTACTGCTGTCTGAAAAGGACCTGAAGGAAGCATCCTCCTTTGTGATGGGAGATGCCTTTGATGGGACCTTGGCTTTTTTAGACATTCCCAAGTTTGGGAGATTTTGATTTGCTGTTCCTGTGAAACCACTTTCCCTACCCCTCTCTTCTTTTTCATAGCTTGAGACAGCAGCCACAAGGGTCCCCGCTGCCATCCCTGCGCCATGGCTGAAGGAACACGTGTGTTTTCTTTTGAAGCTCATGCTGCAGCAGTGTAGCACCCAGTATGAGCTGGGGAGGCTCTTACAGCTGTTTGTTGGAATAGAGCATCTCTTCTCTGATGGTAAGCCAGTCCTTGCATTTAACTTGCTGCTAGAAGTTAGCATACTTAATCTTGAACATAGTTTAGAAGAGCATTCAGGAAGTTAAAACGCATGTGATCTAAAACATTGTAGGCAAGAACGTGGTGTGAAGAAGAGGTGACAGGAAACTTCACCCAAGGTTAAAGCATTTAAAACAGCACAACAGGGCGGGACACAGCTAACGCGACTCTCCGGATTCTGGGCCAACAGCCAGGCTTCCCCGCCGCCGGCCTGCCCTGTCACTGCTTCTCTTTTCTCTGACGAGTGACCTTAATGTGTCGTCGTTGCTCAAGGTCACCAACTTGTTTCAGGGATGCCTAAATCATTTTGAAGGTTTTAAGAGACAAATTGTGCTGATTTTTTGCAGATTCCTCTAGACATTGGCAGTCTCTAAGCTTATTGCTGATTGAATGAAACTAGTATTCCCTTATTTTCTTTTCTACTTTTTGAGAATTTCAAGTTTTTGTTGAGCGGTAATGTTACTCTTTTACACTAGATCCTAGTATTTTTCCACTCCCAGGGTTGGTTATTTTATCACATTTAAACTCACAGATGTTCAACCGGAAGCTCGCATTTGCACAGAACAGTGCTAGAATACCTGGGCTTCGTGCCAGTCTTGTAGGCTGTGCGAGCTTGAAGGAAAGAGGGGGTGTTTCCAACATGTATTATATACGAGCTACTTGTCAGTTACTGTGTAGATCCTTTTAGTATATTGTCATTGGTCTATAGTAACTTTAATTTTTTCAGAAATGAATTTCCTGTTTTCTTGCCAAAGTACCATATCTTAAAAGATTACAAAGATTGTCTGTGTTGTTAACCATTACCATAATGTCTTATTCACATAATTACATTGTTTTTATATAATATTTTTATGTGTATACCATGTATGTGCTTAGAGAAAAGAAATATGTTTTTTTTTTTTTTAACTTACATTATATATCATGCCAGCATAGAAAGCCAGCACACCCATACTGGTGGTTATTACACAAGGTGTCTCCGTCCCTGGAATTAGCTACATCCCAGCACAGCCCAGCAGGTGACAGGGGGAGCAGGCCCTGTGGAATGGTTTACATGCCCCTTCTTTATCACAGGGCAGACGGAGGCTCTGTGTTACTCTATCTGAGAGTAGGCACAAACCGAACCACATAAATTATTGGCAGAGAATTCCTAGTGTTACTCAGGATAAGAATTTCTAGGGCAGATAAATATTGTATCATTTCACTTACATGTGGAGTCTAAAGAGTGAATGGACAAGCAGAACAAAACAGAAGCAGACTCACAGGTGCCAAGAACAGACTGGTAGTTGCCGGAGGGAGGAGGGTGAGGGGATGGGCAGAGTAAGAAGAGGACTGAGAGGCACACACTCCAGTTATAAAGGAAATGAGCCACAGGAGGCACTGGACAGCCTAGGGAATATAGTCACTAAACGTGTAATAACTTTGTGTGGTGGCAGATAGTTACTGGATGTATCATGGTAATTATTTTGTAATGTTCAGAAATGTCAGGGGCTTCCCTGGTGACTCACTGGTTAAGAATCCACCTGCCAATGCAGGAGACATGGGTTCGATCCCTGATCCAGGAAGATCCCACATGCTGGAGAGCAGCTAAGCCCGTGTGCCACGACTGTTGAGCCTGTGCTCCAGAGCCCACGTGCCACAGCTTCTGAAGCCCGCATACCCTAAAGCATCCACTCATGTAACAGAGAAGCCACCTCAGGGGAAGCCTGCACCCCGCAACCAAGAGAAGACCCTGCTTGCCACAATTAGAGAAGAACCCATGTGGCAACAGAGATACAGCACAGCCAAAAATAACTAACTAAATAAAAGAATTTAAATAATAAAGGTTAAAAAAAATAACGAATCACTGTGTTGTACACCTGAAACTGACGTAATGTTGTAAGTCAATTATCGTTGGATTAACATTTCCTGGGGACGTCACGAATTGCTTAGCTGGGTCTCCTTGGTGGACTGCATTAGGCAGATGTCTGGGAGAGCACACGGTGCTCCGTTCTGAATGCCAGGGAACCACATTAGAGTTCTGGCTATTGTCAAGCTGTCCTGCAGGTTATGTATGTTGATCCACGTGATGCTTAACGTAAATGAATGAGTGAACAATCATAAAAAGAGATTTAAGGTAGAAAAATCTGGGAAAAGATGGAACTAACCTGAAAGGCCAAATCTTCCCAAGGTTAACTGAGTTGCTACTACAAAGTAGGCCACCAGCTTCTGCCTGGTGTGTAAAGGTAGAGTGCATGTGCTAATCTCTGATAGTTCTTACTACATAGGAGCTGCCTTTGGCTTCCTCTGCCAGCCAAGCAGAGTGGAAAAATAGGTTGTTGTTTTCCCTTTAAGCACAGTATTAGGTTAAATATACACATTCTCCCCTCATATTTAGTTGCTCTTGAAATGGCCATATCGGTATTTTGCTTCTATTTTTTAATATTTCATTTTATTTTAATGCTTATATCTGCTTCTGTTTGGCACAGGTCCAGATGTGAAGAAGCTGTGTGTCCTTAGTCAGATTTTGAAGGATACACCCATAGCCATTAATCGTGCAGTCATTACTAGCTACAGCCTTGAGAATTTTCAGCGTGAATGTAGGTCAGTTTTGGAAAAACTGGAGACAGACGGACACTTTGCTTTGGCCAGGAGGGTAGCAGAACTAGCTGAGTTACCTGTGGACGACTTGGTAATTGAAGAGGTATCATTAGTCTTTTAAGTTTTTTAAAAACTGAGCTTTTTGAACCAGCATTATTTGGAGAATTCAGTGAAATATGTGACTTATCAGAGATTATAGTTTTTCACTTTTGACACACAGATTACTTTCAGAAATGGGTGAGCCTGCAGTGCCCATTTTTGAGGAATGTTTGCTTTAATATAAAGTTAGCTTACAGGACATGCTTCAACTATATTGAATAGAATTAAATATAGTGTGGCTTCCTCTTGAACTTCATTCAATTAGATAAGTTTAGAATTGTTTTTCATATTTTAACTTTCCATGTAAAACTTCCAGGATCATCTGTAGCCAAGTCCCATGTTCTCTAGTTTGATTTGGATTCTTACAAGTAGGGAGCATTAACATTTATGATACTTCTTTATCTAGGAAAAGCTAAGAATTGCTTTGCTCAACTTCACAGATAACACAGGAAATGCAGACCTTAAAGCACATTGACCAGTGGTCCCTGAAACAAGCACGAATTGACTTCTGGAAAAAATGTCATGAGAATTTTAAGAAAAATTCCGTTTCCAGCAGAGCAGCTTCTTCCTTTTTCTCAGCCCAGGCCCTGTGGGCAGGTGAGTGCCCCGCTGCAGGGGGTCCCAGCAGCGCCGAGGAGCGCCACCTGCTGCTCACGCTGGCAGGGCACTGGCTCGCCCGGGAGGACCCTGTGCCTTTGGAGGACCTGGAGGGCCTGGAGAAGCAGATCTGGCTCTGCCGTGTCGCCCAGCACACCCTCAGGGGGAGCCAGGAGGAAGGAGGGCCCAGAGCGCCTCAGCAGGCCTCAGCTGGAGGTGAACTTTCCTTTGATGGCTTAGCCAGTGAGTTTTCATTCTCTAACTTGGCTGTTCTGAACACATCAAAATACTTAGAACTTACTGGCTTTCCATCCAGAGATATTTGTGACAATGAACTGAACTGGAAGGAGCAGGCATCCCTTAACTGTTTGATCGGGCGCCTGCTGGATGACGGCTGTGTGCACGAAGCAAGCCGAGCGTGCCGGTATTTTCGTTTCTATCACCAAGACGTCGCCTTGGTGTTGCACTGCAGAGCTCTGGCTTCAGGGGAGGCTAGTGTGGACGACCTGCACCCGGAGATCCTCGCGCTCTTACGAAGTACTGAGCTTCCTGAGGAAGAAGAAGAAGCTGGTATCCCCCTAAGGAAAGTCCAGAGCAGTAAGTGAAGGTCATGCTGCTGCCTCCTGTGAGGTGCCATTTGGCATTCTCTCCAGGTAGAAAGAGACTTTTGACACACCAGTTACACAAAGTTAAGGGTAATCCATAAACTAGGTAATTAACTACTCAATGAAGTAGAAACACCTGTATCTTTAATTAGCTATGTAGCAAGATTAGAGGGAATCTATCTGATTTACAATTAATTCACTGAAATTTACTCTGTGTAAATAATCATGTTTCCAATTGTACATGATCACATTTAGAATTATGGGTGATTTTTTACATTAAGCTTAAATTCTGTGATCTTGCTAAAGTCACTTATCCTAAGAGTTTTCTTGTAGATTCCTTGGGATTTTCTATGGAGACAGTCATATCTGCAAACAGAGGCGGTTCTATTTCCTTCTTTCCAATCTCTTTACCTTATTAATTATTCTTGATTTATTGTACTAGCAAGGACTTCCATCCTTGCCTTGTTACTGGTCTTAAGGAGGAGGCGTTTAGCCTTTCATCATTAAGTATTAGATTAAGATTTTTGAAGATACCTTTGTCGTGTTGAGGGAGTTCTATTCCTAATTTGCTGAGAGTTTTTATCATGAATCATTGTTGAATTTTGTCTTTTTTTCCTTCATCCATTGGTATGATTGTGATTTCTTCTTCTCTAGACTAGTAGTACAGTGCGTGTGTGTGATAAGTCACTTCAGTCCTGTCCGACTCTTTGCAGCCCTAGGGACTGTAGCTCACCAGGCTCCTCTGTTCATGGGGATTCTTCAGCCAAGAATACTGGAGTGGGTTGCCGTGTCCTCCTCCAGGGGATCTTCCTGACCCAGGGATTGAAACCATCCATGTCTCACATCTCCTGCCTTGGCAGGCAGATTCTTCATCACTGGCAGCACCTGGGAGGCCCCAGTAATACAGTAGATTACATTAATTGATTTTTTAAAATACTGAACCAGCTTTTTGTATTCCTAGGGAAAAGCTCACTTGGTTAGGGTACATTATTCTTTTTGATATATTACTGGAATCAGCTTACTTTGTTGAGAATGTTTACATTTATGTGCAAGAAGAATATTGATCTGTACTCTCCTTTTTCATACTCTCTTTGTTTTTTGCATCAGAGTAATGGCTGGATGGCATCACCGACTCGATGGACTCGATGAGTCTGAGTGAGCTCCAGGAGTTGGTGATGGACAGGGAGGCCTGGCGTGCCGTGATTCATGGGGTCGCAAAGAGTCGGACACGACTGAGTGGCTGAACTGAATGCCAGTTTCATGAGTTGGAAAGTTTCCCTCCTCTTCTGTTTTCTAGAAAACTTTGTATGGAATTGGTGTTATTTCTTCTTCAAATGTTCAATAGAATTTAGCAGTAAAACCATCTAAACCTGGAGATTTTTGTTTTGGAAGATTTTTAACTACAAATTTAATTTATTTCACAGTTATATGACTAATCAGGTTATTATTTTTTTTTTATCTTGGGTGGGTTTTGGTAGTTTGTGTTTTTTGAGGAAACCTTCTTTTCTTGCCTTTGGGTTATTTTAACAGTTTTTAGTCTTCCATTTTAATTTGGGATTTTGACTATATAGCTTTGCATAGTTGTTTTTTTTTAATTGGTTGCTTTAAGGGTTGCATTAAACATTTGTAACTTTTCACAGTCTACTTAAAATCATGTTTTCTCACCTCAACTGCAGGTTAGAAACCTTGTGGGTCACTTTACTTCTCTCCCTTTATGTCCAGGTTGCCTTATTATGTAACTCGTATGTACATTGAAAATATCATCAAACAGTGCTAATTTTTTTGTTTTCAACTGAAAAATGTTTTAACAGACTTGAGAGTTTATTATTAGTATATTTACTCAGATATTTAGTCTTTTTTTTTCTTTTTTTTTTTTTAATTTCTTAATCTTTTGGCCATACTGCATGGCATATGGGAGCTTAGTTTCCTGACCAGGGATTGAACTTGTGCCCTTCTGCATTGGAAGTACAGAGTCCCTGCTGGACTGCCAGGGGAGTTCAGATATTTACAGTTTTTGTTGCTCTTCCTTCATTTCCGATGTGCCGCGTTTCCTTCTGGCTCCTTTTCCCATCTGTTTGAAGGACTGCCTGTAGTAACTTTTTGAGAGTTGTCTGTTAGAAGCAGATTGTTTCAGTTTTTTTACTTCATCAGTTTTTTGTTCATCTGAGAATGTCTCTGTTACACCTTCAATTCCTGAAGGCTGATTTTTTGCTGGATATAGAACATTTACTCTTTTCTTTCCACACTTAAGTGTTCTGCCACTTCTTTTTGACCCGTGTGGTATTTGATAAATAATCTGCAGTCATCTGAATTGTTGTTCCCCTATAGACGATATATTTTTCTCTTGTGGCTCTCAAGACTTTTTTTTTCTGTCTTTTCAGCAGTTTGATTTTTGGCCAGGAGGTGGTGTGGGTTATGCTGTTTGAGCTTCTTAAGCATGTAGGTTTATCAAATTTAGGTAGTTTTCGGACATCGTTTTTAAAAAGTTTTTATTCAGCACCATACTCATACTGCTCTCCTCCTGGGACTCCAGTGACATGACTCTTAGAATGTTACTGTCTCAAAAGTCCCCAAGGCTTTGTTCAGCTTTTTCAATTTTTCTTTCTCTATTCGTCTGTCTTCATTTTCACTGACTCTGGCATTTCTATTCTGTTAGTTTTTATTTCTGTGATTTTTAAATTTCAGTTCTAAAATTTCCTTTTTATTCCTTATACCTTTTATTTCTTTGCTAAGACTTTGTTTTTCTGTTTAAGTTGTGAGCATTCGTAACTGCTTGTTGGAACATTTGTAGTAGCGGTTTTAAAGTCTTTCAGGTAATTTCAGCAGTCACGTCATTTTAGTACTGAGTTTCAGCATTTCTTTTCTTACATGAGTTGTGCTTGTCCTGTATTTTTGTATGCTGAATAATTTTGTGTTGTATCTTGGACATTTTGAGTAGTATGTTATGAGATATTGGATCTTGTTTAAATCCTATGAAGAATGTTGATATATTTATAGCAGGCAGTTGACCTGGCTAGGTTCAAACTACAAGTGCCAACCCACTTTTTGTGGGCTGTGGTTCTAACATCCATTTTCAGTTTCTTTGTGGTGCTATTCAGATCCATCCTGTGCGTGCCATCCTGTGCTCGGTCTGCAGCCTGAGTAGTGATCTGTCTGTTGATTCACTCCTCCGAGTCTTTGTTGGTCAGGACCAGATGCATAATGCAGAGCCAGGAATGGGTGACCCCTGATGTTTATGAACAGCTTTATTGTGTTGCGTTCCTCAGTCTTTCTCCCGGGCACTTGCTGGTTGCCTGCGGCTCCCCTCTTCAGTCTTCTGGCCAAAGCTGGAGTTCCCAGTTGCCCCATTCTGTCATACACTTACCTAACTGCCTGCGTCTTGGGCCAGCCAACAGGCTAATGCGAAAAAAGAGCAGGGATTCACTCTGCCTGCTTAGGACCGAGCACTTCTGTTGTGAAAAGAAGGTCCCTTTCTGAATTTTGGCTCTTGCCAGCTGCCGCTGCAGCCTGCCCACCACAGCTAAGGGGTTGCTTAGAGCCCAGAGATGATGGGTGCTCCTGGGAGTTCCCACTCCTTGAGCCTGTTCTAGAGGACGTCTCCTGAAGTGCTCTTTCTCTCTGTGAGCCGCAGTGATGGGTTCTGGGTTTTAGGCAGCACTGCATTCAGTCTGGAGGTTACTAGCAGGGAGACAATGGAAGCACAGGTTATAGTCAACCCACCTGCTACTGTCGACTTTCCAGAGTCTTCATAGAGGGCTCCATGCCCTGGATCTAGGTTGTATGTTGAGTTCAGTGGGAGAGACCTAGAAATGGACACCCTAATGAAGGATTTTAAGTAGGGAAATAACATGGTCTGAGTTGCTTTTTATTTTTTTGTGTTTAAAGTATATTTTTTAAAAAATAATATCTTAAATGCAAAAGTATTGTATTCTTGTATATTTTTTTTAAATATCTTAAATGCAAAAGTATTGTATTCTTAATGTAACAAATCACACAATACAGAAGTCATAAAGTAGAAAAGTGAAAGTTATTTACCCATTCAACACCGCCCCCACCGACTTCCCCAGAGCAGCATCTTGTCCCTGCGCGGTGTGTGTTGTTCTCTGTGTGTGGGCTTGCACGCGTGCGGACGTGCGTGCTGTCAGTACAGAGAGCGGAGCCTCGTTCTTCTAGTGGCCGCAGAGTACTGTATGAATGTATATGATTTTTTAACAATGGTTCACTGATACACACTTGAAATTTTTCAGTTTTGTTTTTGCTATTAGGAACAGTGTCATGTAAATATTCTTTCCTTCTTTTTTCCCCTAATTGGAAACCCTTTATTAAACTGAAGTTTTATTGTAGGCTAAGAGCTTTTTTTAAATTATTTTTATTTTAAAGAGAAACCAGGAATGGCTTTTACTGTTACTGTGCCTTTAAGAGATCTATCAGATGATCCTTGATTTTTTTGATCTGCATTTTATAACACAAAGGACACCAAGTTTGCGAGGCTGAACTGGGAGCGGGGAGACTGGCAGCAGGAGACGGGAGCAGCTCTTAGATGCATGGGGTGAAGGCTGGACGCCAGGCAGTGACCACAGAGATGTTCTGAGATACAGTCAGGTAGACCTGTGACTGAGCTGATAGAAGGGGAAAGTGGGAGGGAATGTGTGTGGGGGAGAGTTTGGCAGGCATCTTTGATGGTCTTTAGTATGTGTGTTAGGTGGCTTTGAGTCTTTTTTAGCCTATGAGACCTTCAAAGTATCCTGGGCTGGGGTTTCCTGGAAGAAGGCAATGACAGAAGGTAAGTGGGGCGTGAGCCCTGTTAGAAGTGGTCCCAGACCCGGGGGAGTCAGTGGGGCGCAGTGAAGGAAGCTGTGAGCAGAGAGGCAGAGTCGGGGGGGCCAAGGAGAGGCCTTGAAAGCCCCCCACAGGCCTGTGTTTGCTCCCAGCTCCCAGTCTGGACAGTGGGTCGTTAGTGATGCTGCCCCCCGCGGACGAAGTGGTGACGAACCTGGAGACTCTGACAAGCAAGTGCCTCCGCGGGAAGAACTACTGCCGGCAGGTCCTCTGTCTCTATGAGCTCGCCAAGGTGCGCGCCAGCGGGGCCTCCACGGGGAGCTGCCTCGGGGGGTGGGGGGCAGTTGGGACGTTGCCCAGTCAGCTTGTCAGTGATGACCCTGACCTGGAGGGGGCGCTCTTGTCAGTGTGCTGGCCCCTGTAAGTCCACCCCCTGAACCATAGAGGGGAGCTCGCCACATGGGACAGAGCCCAAAATTTCAAGTTTTTAAAATAAACTTGAATGTAAAGACAGGAGCCAAAGCAGCCAGCAATTGTTTTGGCTTTGTGCTGATTGGGGGAGAAAAAGATTTGATTCGAAATGGAGTGGAAGACCGCGAGAGAAGCTAGCCGAGTGCTGAAAGCCCTGCCTTGGACAAAGCGCAGAGACGTCTTTGGAAATTAAGATTTCCTGCTGCCATGGGAACAGTGAAGAAGGGCTCTGCCTTTTATTTAGGCTTCATGACATTTGAAAAGCTCAATATTCAGTGAGAGAGAGTAAGTCACCTGATGATTTCTGAAGACAAACCTTTCTCTTGCTTGGATTCAGCTCATTGGCAAAGTGATAGAAGGGACTCGAAAAACAGGTTTCCTTCTCGTAAGCTTCCTGCTCAGGGTGAGGGATCTTGAAGCTCAGAAAACCACGGTGTCGGTCCACATCAGATTTTGGGAAGGGTGGTGTTCTGCTGCCTTTTGCCTGGCTCCTCATGATGGCGTGGATTGGCTCTGCCTCCCTCTCAGGAGCTGGGCTGTTCCTACGCAGACGTCGCTGCCCAGGATGGTGAGGCCGTGCTCCGGGCCATCTTGGCTTCTCAGCAGCCTAATCGATGCAAGCGAGCTCAAGCCTTCATCAGCACCCAGGGCCTCAGGCCAGACACAGTGGCTGAACTTGTGGCTGAAGAGGTGACCCGGGAGCTGCTGACACCGTCGGAGGGAACAGGTGCCCTACTCCCAGGCCTCCCTGGCCTTTCAGACCACACTCTCCAGCTCCCCACATTCAGGAATTGATTTATGTTCATGTATATCTTGTATGCTGTCCTGTATGCCAGGTTGCACTTGAAACACACTACATTTATTTTCTCCTTTAAAACT
The DNA here is from genome assembly GCF_032452875.1 of Bos javanicus. Classification (NCBI taxonomy): domain Eukaryota; kingdom Metazoa; phylum Chordata; class Mammalia; order Artiodactyla; family Bovidae; genus Bos; species Bos javanicus. The sequence goes on along the minus strand of NC_083877.1, from coordinate 102,517,862 downwards.
ATTTATTTACTTGTTTATTTTTGGCCGTGTTGGGTCTTCATTGCTGCGTGCGGGCTTCAGAGCGCGAGGTCTCCTCTAGTTGGACGGCACGGGCTTCTCTTCGTGGTGGCTTTTCTCTTGTTGCGGAACATGGGCTCTGGGCGCATGGGCTTCAGTATCGCTGCAGGTGGGCTCCGTAGTTGGAGCTCGTGACTTGGCAGCTGTGATGCGTGCACAGGCTTAGCTGCCCCGTGGCACATGGGGTCTCCCAGGACCAGGGGTCAGACCAGCGTCTGCTGCAGTGCGAGGTGGCTTCTTAACTGCTGGACGCCAGGGAGGCCCTGCATTAATTTCCGTGCTGTTGCTTTTTGTTCATTGCTTTAGAGTTATATTTAGAGTGACAGTGCCCTTCTCTGAGCTGATGAGCCCTTGCTGTCCTGCACGAGGGCGTCTCGCCTGCAGCACTGGAGGGCAGCTGCCCGGGGAGCTCCCTCGGCGTGGCCTCCTGCCCTGGGGCTCCTGTCTTCCTCTGATCTCTCACACGGTCAAACTAGCACCTTTCTCCACATCTTCCGATACAGGACACAGGCAGGTGTTCGCCCCAGCAGAGGAGAGCCAGACGTTTCTTCAGCTGACTGCTTTGTGTCAAGACCGCACCTTGGTGGGCATGAAGCTGTTGGAGAAGATTTCCTCTGTTCCCCACGGGGAGCTGTCTTGCAGTGAGTTTTTGGCCATCTTCTTAAATGTTTTGGGCCCGAGCAGGTCACTGAGAAGTCTTCTGTTTGGATCCTTGTTCCTTGTCTGGATCCCTCCTCCTCCACTATTGTTTATAAGTTCTTAGTAGAAAGCCATAAGTTCAGTGAAGAAAAGTTAGAAAATACATATGGAAATGCAGCTCAAAATTTAAAATCACACCAAAAAGTAACCTTTTCCCATTTGGTATATTTAGCTTATTTTATTCTTACATTACCCTGCAAAATGGCTGCTAGTGTCGCCATTTTAGAAGAAGGAAACTGAAGCTTTAGAGAAGTTGATTAATTTCTAACCTATTATGTGACACAGCTGCCACTTGAACACTGCTGTGTGATCTCACAGCCTGCTCATTCTCAGTGTCGTTGGGCTCATTCAGTAGTGTGTGTCCCTCTCATCTTTTTCTGTGCAAGTCCATAGGTTTTCTTTTTTTTTTATGGCATTATACTGTGGATACTACTTATAATTATGAATATGCTATCATTAATATCTTTCCATGACACTGACTATTCTACGTAATTTTTAATGGTTACACAGTATTTCTCTTACATGTAATTTTAAAAGGTATACCCTATTACAGGACCTGCAGATTGCTTATAATAGCTTCTGCTGGTTTAAACACTGTGACAGACCTGCTCACAGGCAGTCTGTGTGCACATCCATGATTACTTCTGTAAGAAAAATTCCTGATTCAGGAGTATGCCGTTTTTAACGCTTTCAGTTCACTTGCTCAATCATGTCCGGCTCTTTGTGACCCCATGGACTGCAGCACGCCAGGCCTCCCTGTCCGTCACCAACTCCCGGAGTTGACTGAAACTCATGTCAGTGATGCCATCCAGCCATCTCATCCTCTGTCACCCCCTTCTCCTCCTGCCCCAATCCCTCCCAGCTTCAGGATCTTTTCCATTAAGTCAGCTGTTCGCATCATGTGGCCAAAGTATTGGAGTTTCAGCTTCAGCATCAGTCCTTCCAGTGAACACCCAGGACTGATCTCCTTTAGGACGGACTGGTTGGATCTCCTTGCAGTCCAAGGGACTCTCAAGAGTCTTCAACACCACAGTTCAAAAGCATCAATTCTTCAATGGCAACCCACTCCAGTACTCTTGCCTGGAAAATCCCATGGACGGAGAAGCCTGGTAGGCTGCAGTCCATGGGGTCGCTAAGAGTTGGGCACGACTGAGCGACTTCACTTTCACTTTTCACTTTCATGCATTGGAGAAGGAAATGGCAACCCATTCCAGTGCTCTTGCCTGGAGAATCCCAGGGACGGGGGAGCCTGGTGGGCTGCCAACTATGGTGTCTCACAGAGTCGGACACGACTGGAGCGACTCAGCAGCAGTAGCTTTCTTTACAGTCCAACCCTCACACCCATACACGACCACTGGATAAACCATAGCTTTGACTAGACAGACCTTTGGTGGCAAAGTAATGTCTATACACATATATATAATATATAATGTATGTGTATATATACACATAAAATATATATATTGCCAAATTTACTTCAGAAAAGAAAAATTCACTTCTCCCTCTTAAGCAGTGTTTGAGAGTATCATTTTCTGGGATGCATTGAAAGGGAAAGTGTTAGTCACTCAGTCATGTTCGACAATTGATGAGCCCATGGACTGTAGCCCTCCAGGCTCCTCTGTCCACGGGATTCTCCAGGCAAGAACACTGGAGTGGGTTGCCACCGCTTCTCCAGGAGATCTTCCCAACCCAGGGACGGAACCTGGGTCTCCTGTATCTTAGGCAGATTCTTTACGTCTGAGCCACCAGGAAACGTTATACTCTGCAAATCTGATAGACGCACAAAAAAAGGCATCTTACTGATGTTTAGTGAACAAGTGAGATTTTAAGAGGTTGAACAGTTTTATTTTTAAAATAACCTGGGAATTCCCTGGCAGACCAGGGAATTTGCTTTCACTGCCGTAGGCCCAGGTTCAGTCAGGGAGCTAAGATCCTGCAAGCCGTACGGACAACCAGAAAACAAGTACAAATTCTGCAGCTCCTGTCAGTCCAGTTCAGGAATATCTACTGAGTACTGACTGTGTGCCAGTTACTCTAAAAACCAGGACTATGGTGGACAAGTTAAACAGCAGTCCCGGAGCTCGCAGACTAGGGGTGTTGTACACAGTAAGCAGACCAATGGCGTCAAGAAGGGTTTGGAGAGGAAATGTGCAGACCAGGGCCTGAAGGACTAGGAGTGAGCAGGTCTGGGGAGCGCCCCGGGGGCGTGGGCCCTGTGCACACTTGGCACAGTGTGTGTAAGGCTGGGAACCCCTCTTCTGGCTTCCAGCACCACAGATACTTTCCTCTTTCCCTTTTAATTGTGTTCATAGTGATTGTGTGTAGTCGTTTTAAATTTGTGTCATCAAATCTTAATCGGAAAATCCATAGAAGGACCAAGCATCAGATAGCACTTGATGAGGCCCTGATGCCCCACTGGGCTGCAGAGCGTGCCCTCAGACTCACGTTGGCAGGCACTCCATCAGTGTGTGTGCAGGAAGTCTCTCCATCTTTAGAAAGCTAGGCGTCTTTGTCGTCACTGTTTTAGCCTTTTAGAAGCGCTGTCACTGTATGTGCGCCGTCTTTGAGGAGAGTTAACCCTGTGCTATCACTGAGAGAAAGACGGACTTCGTCAAGGGGCTGTCCCAGAGCTAGAACTGGTGCGGCCAGGGATCTCAGGACTGCTGAGAGCGCCTTCTCCAGAAGGCCCCATCACCCTCCGGCCAGGCGCAGAGCAAGACACCGGGTAGCCGGAGTGGACAGTCCTGTCTTAACATGTGCCCACCCTACCCAGCCACAGAGCTGCTGATCCTGGCTCATCACTGCTTCACACTGACATGCCACATGGAGGGCATCATGCGTGTCCTGCAGGCCGCCCGGCTGCTCACCGACAACCACTTGGCCCCCAGTGAGGAGTACGGGCTGGTGGTAAGTCACCCCTGACCCTTGCCCCCATCCTGAAACCACCTTTGACAGGCAGGTGGGCTGGAGGCCGTCTCTGAGCTGATGTCTCTTAGGGAATCTGCCCGTCCCGATACCGCTACCTACTTGGTAGCTGGCTGGGCAGCTCAACCTTCTGCTTCAGGTTTTGGTTTCTGTCAGAATCCGAGACAGCGCCAAAGGAACAGAAATCAGAGAGGATCGCTGCCATGCTCCAGGCTGTCGCACCCATTCACCCCAGGTTGTTCCCTTTTCCAGAGGGCTAAGACAGCAATCATTTTCCCTGCAAAACAAGGTTCAGACCCGCCTCTTGTATGTGAACTGAAAGGAGCTGACAAGTCAAGCTTCCCATACTTCTGCAAATTCTGTAGGCTTGAAACTGATCCAAGTGTCTGAGCAAGCCGTTGGGTGCTGTAATTAAGAGTATGGGGACAGAAGGGTGCCTGCCCAGGAGGATGGTCCTTTACTGTACGATAGTCATGTTTAGACAGAGGAGAGGACAGCCAACGTGGGACCCGGAGGGGCGGGGAGACAGGCAGGAGGAGAGGAGGGAAGCCTGGCAGCCTGGCCATTAACCCTGCTTCCTGCCGGAGCCTGGTATGTGAAAGCAGCCAAGCTGTTGAGGAGGGGGTCTGGCTCAGAGAACTCCAAGCAGTGCTGATGCAAGCTGCCTTCTCTCTCTGCAGGTGCGCCTCCTCACTGGCATCGGAAGGTACAATGAGATGACATACATATTTGATTTGCTGCATAAAAAGCACTACTTTGAAGTGCTCATGAGGAAGAAGCTGGACCCTGTAGGTGTACAGTGTTTTTGAGCTGCTGTTCTACTGACACTCGGGAGTCTCAGGTTTTCTCAGAAGTAATCCCAATCAGGGTGGACTTCTGGGATATGGAAGACGAGAACTAAGGACCTCCCTCAGACATACACCAAAACCAGTAGCTTAAGGTTCCAGAGCTCCAGCCAGGTCACAGATGCAGCTGATAGATGCAGAATAATGAAGAACAAGTCTCCTCACTTACTGTCCCAAGGCCTGCTTTGGCAGGGGCAAAACCCCTCCCTCCCTGGATTGACCTGCTTGGGCCCTTAGAGTGAAGAGTTTTCAAGGGACCATGAAAAAGTGTTCCTCAGAGCTGTTCAGACATGGGTGCCAAGCTCTGGGCCTAGAAAGCTGTAGAGCTGCTAACGATGACCAGGAAGGAGGCTGGGAAGCAAAGCCCTGACTCGCCAGACCTTGGGCCTCTGGGTTCTTGTCTGTCCTTAGACAAGCTGTGTGTCTGAGGCATGTCACCAGGCATACACTCTGAGAACCTGTTTCCAAGTCTCTCATTGGCTGATTATTGTTTCCACCCATTTCACTTCCCGGGGAGTGCAGTGGTTTAGGACACTGCTTCCCATACAGGGGGCACGGGTTTGATCCCAGATTAGGGAACTAAGATCCCGCATGCTGTGTAGCAGGGCCAAAAAATTTAAAACCTAGGTGCACTTTTGTTATCTGAGAACTTGGGCCGGCCGAGCAGGATTGAGAGACATATTTTTCTATGTGTTGTGCGGGTAAGAAGTAGCCTGCTTTTCTCAGTTAACAAGAAGCATTAAGAGAAGCAGAAAAACTCTCCTCAGTGTTGGGCTGGTTTCGGGACAAACCAGTCCAGTTAATAAGGAAAGGAGCAAGGGATACCTTTCAGGACTTTAAAAATTGTTTTTGAGGCATTTTTGTTTCTGCATTGAAGCACTCTTTTTGTTTCCAATTATGAAAGTAATGCATATTTAAGACATTTGCTTACTTCAGCAGCACATATACTAAAAACTAGAATGATAGAGATTAGCATGGCCCCTGCACAAGGATGACACAGAAATTTGTGAAGTATTCCGTATTAAAAAGAAAAAAAACACTTGGGAAACAGAACACGGAGAAAGCCTTGTGTGTCTAGCTGCTGTAGACAGTCACCGCTGACAGTCTGGTACAGGCCCTTTGCACATGTACCCACAAGCATGTATACACGCGTGTTTACAGGCGTGTATACATGTGTACATGTCTACATTTTTTACTAGACGTGTCATGCTGTGCAGATAGGGGATAGCCTGCATTTCTCAGTTTTCAAGTCAACGTTGGTTTTAATGGCTACATTAGCCTTTTTTGGCCACCTGGATCATTTCTAATTGTTTGGTATCATATATCCTTGTTATATCCATCTTAGCACTTTCCTCTGCTTACTTCTTGAGGGACAGAATTTAGAGTGGAATTGTGAAGGCTCATGCATGTATACATGTTGTTAAGGCTTTTCCTCTGACGGGGCTTACGGTTCACACTCCCAGCCGGCAGAGAGGATCTGCCCGTTTGCTTATGTTCAGGATAGCATAAACATCTGTCTTCATTTGTGGCTCTCTTTTCCCTTTCCTTGGGAGTTTTTTGAGGAACTTTCAGAAGCAAAGGACTAGGTCAGTCCTCCCTGCTCTGCAGTGCCTGGTTGAGACCTTGGTATCCCTTTTTTTCTGGGCAGAGTGGCACCCTGAAGACGGCCCTGCTGGACTACATCAAGCGCTGCCGCCCTGGGGACAGCGAGAAGCACAACATGATCGCGCTGTGCTTCAGCATGTGCCGCGAGATCGGCGAAAACCACGAGGCAGCTGCCTGCATCCAACTGAAACTGATCGAGTCTCAGCCCTGGGGTAAGCAGAGGTCACAGCAGCACCCCCAGGGCAGTGCTGCTGGCCAGGGAAGGGTCTCAGGGCTAAGAACGCCAAGAAACCAGCAGACTAACACCCACCTCAGCCTCTTGACATTCATCCAGTGGGTCCCAGCGGGGCAGAAAGGAGGTGGAAGGAGGGTTGGAAGGCATTTACCTCTCTTATAGCCCGTGCGTCCAGTGGTGTCATCTGTCAGGAACCATTGTATGCTGAGGCTGTGGACGCCTGCCAGGATGTTTCAGAGAGGAGTGAACTAGACGGGCAGTGAATCCCAGTCTGGCGTGTAGAGGGAGGGAGTGCGAGAGTCTCACTTCACCTGAGTGAGACATACCTCCCTCCCTGTGGGTGCGAGCTGGGCTGTCTCTAGCCCACGCTGCTGCTGAGTGGGGAGAGAGTAGCCTGCTCTGGGAGCCAGACACAAGCACATTTGCTCCACTCCCTGCAGAGGACTGTGTCAAGGATGGGCAGCGACTGAAGCAGCTGCTGCTGAAGGCCCTGACTCTGATGCTGGACGCAGCAGAGAGTTATGCCAAGGTAATTGGGAGCCTTGGGGCTTGGTGTTGCAGGAGGAGTAAATTTGTTACGCTGCTGGAGGGGTCGTAGGGGAGACGTCACAAAGTCTTTATCTGTGCCTACCTCCACCCTTACCCTCAGGACTCCTGCGTGCGCCAGGCCCTGCACTGTCACCGGCTCACCAAGTTGATAACGCTGCAGATTCACTTTCTGAACACTGGCCAGAACACGATGCTCATCAACCTGAGCCGCCACAGGCTGATGGACTGTATCACGGCGCTGCCTCGGTTCTACCAGGTGAGCGCGAAGCCCCACCAGTACTGCCGGCCTCGTCTCTGCTGGTGTCCCTGTCACAGGGCCCTTCCCTGAAGGGCTCAGGTCGGCCAGCCCTGCCTCCGCTGTCTGACCCACCCAGCTGCCTTTGCACAATGGTGCTTCTCACCAGCATGCTATCTGGGCAGAGGCTGGAGACCAGCGAGACAGCATGCTGTCCCCTTTCTCCACACCGTTAAGCCTTTGCACTTTGACAGTTGAGGTTCAGGGGAACATCCCTGCTCGTGGTCCCATGAGCACCTCTGAGCCCAACGTTTTCCAGAATGCATGCACTTCTGGGTTAGCATAAAAAGCCAGGGCTTCGGGGAGGCTGGTTCCAGCCCTTTAACAAGGAGGGATAGTTATCAGGGAATCAGCCCTTTCACTGAACAGAGCTGAGTGAGAAAAATACTCTTTATCAGCAGTTCTTTTAAGTCATTGTGAAGATTAGAAACACTGAAAAAACATATCTGGGGTGTCAGGGGAAGGGTAATATCAACCTTCCCACCAACCCTGGTAGACAGCCTTTGTCGTCGTCGCTGGCGGCCACACCTGCTCCAAGTGCAGTGTCTCGCTGCTCTCTGGGATCGTTTGCCTCCAGTGGTGTCCTCCCCTCCCTTCTTCCCCTCCACCCTTTTCAGGCTTCCATTGTGGCAGAGGCCTATGACTTTGTTCCTGACTGGGCTGAAATTCTCTATCAACAAGTGATTCTTAAAGGAGACTTTAATTACTTGGAAGAATTTAAGCAGCAAAGGTTATTAAGACCCAGTGTATTTGAAGAGATTTCAATAAAGTAAGTACTAAAATGCCTCTGCTTTGATGTCAGGCATGGGTAAGAATTTTATACCTAAGTGTAGGTATAATATGTCTAACTAACCCCTTGGCTCAAGATGGCAAAGAGATGTCAAGAATATCCAGAGGGATAAGATCTTTTAACAGATTTATGCAGACGAATGAGAACAGCTTGCTTATGATGCTCTGTACCCAAAATGGGAGAACTACTCAGCTGGCCTGAGGTGCCAAAAACACTAAATATCAGAAGATCCCTTTGGAACAGGAAATTAAGGCCAGCATTAAGATACTTGTTTTTAATGAAATTTCATTGTTATCAAGCACTGACAGCGAGGGCTATACTAGTACCCTAATTACTAGTCTGATTTCCTAGAGTCAAGCAGCTTCTTTTCTATAGATAGCGGTTAAGCATCAGAGCTGATAGCCCTCGCTCAAGATACAGTATCTTAAACCTGTACATTCTTGCTTCCCTCTTTAGATGTAAACATCATCAGCCTACAGAATTTGTTCTGAAAAACCTGAAGAAGTTACTCACATATTGTGAAGACATCTACTTGTATTACAAGCTGGCATACGAACACAAACTTTACGATGTTGTAAATGTGCTTCTGAAGGACCCTCAGACTGGCTGCTGTCTAAAGGACATGCTGGCCGGTTAGGTGGATTCAGGTGACACGTGAGGACGGCTGCTGCCAGGGATTCCTAAGTGCCTGTCGTCTTGTGCTGAAACGAGGTACTGACAGATGTTTGTGGTCAGTGTAGAGAGAGATGCACTGGGGATCTTTGATGTCAACACCAGGACTGACCATACCAGTCCTTTGTGAATAGTGGGTAAAAGAAGGAGAAATTTTGACAAGGAAATTCCTTTTCGAAAATGATCATGCATCTATATTATCATTTTCTGTACATACCAATATATATATATTGGTATTAAGGAAAAAAGTTCCATCTTCCTCAGGGTAGTTTTACTTTAGGAGCTGATACAGTATTTAGTAAAGAATAGCTGTGCCTGTAGATTCCAGTTTCAAAGGAATTTAATATTATTTACACAGTTGAGGAACAGATGATACATTTCCATTTGTTAGAAACTGATCTCTATAATAAAATAGATTTTAAATTCAGTGTATGTCATTACTACTGCTAAGGAAACCTTAGCCCTTGGCTGCCTTGAAGCAGTCTTTATTGGCTGTAGTTATTGCTGTAGAGTCCATTCTGTAAATTCCTCAAGTCACTGGATGGCCCTGTCTCCACTTGGTGGTCTACAGAGCTCTGATTGAGACTCCTACTCCTATGTAAGAGAAATTTAAAATACTTGCTCTGTCCCTATTTTTGATTCCATGGCAGTTTCCAACAAAGTCTCTAAGCACAGATTTGGTTAAACTGATAACCAGAATATATATAATAGAGAAGATCACCCAGTCTCTGCATACAGCCATCACCTGAGTTACAAGCTCAGTTACTCCAAAATAAATACTTCTAGGTATTTAATTAGGCCTTAGTATCTAAGCAACCAAATAATTTCTCCAAATAAATAAGAGGACTGCAGCTCCGTCCCTTTGTTGCTCTAGAGTGACACTGTTAAGGACTTTGCAAATCACTTTTCTTCTAGAACTGCACCTACTCATCAAGCACCTACAAAGCTTTCTCAGTATATAGAACTCTCGTCCCAAGAGCTTTGTTCTATACTCTCCAAAAATATCTCTTGGGAGGTAACACAAAATTTAAGTCCTCACAATAGTGACTTTATTAAATTAGTTGCTTTATAAAACATTGCAGATGTCATAATTGTTAACATAACAATTTACCAAACTGTAGTTAACTGGTGCAATTTGCTGAGCATGTTTTATAAAGGAAAGGAAATGCCAAAACCCTGTTAAAAGTTGTTCCACTGCAGTCTTGGAGAACAAAGGAAGATTTGTTTCTCAGACACTTACATCAGGCAAATAAAACAGGTGAGGAGTTTCCCTCCCCCATCTGAAGCTCCGTCAGTAGAACAGCCCGATAAATAGAGACTATACAGTCTATAGAGATTCCACAACTCGTACTGCAACGATGGAGAGGTTTACCTTCTTCAGCTTCAAAGTTGGAGGGTTTTGGTCATTTAATTATCAAACTAGTGCTCTGCCCCGCCGTATCTTCGCTGAGATCAGCAGTCTTCTCCACACTGTATTTTTAATATCCTCACGCTCAATCTTAAGACAAAGCAATTTTAATACTAGGTGCACACCACATGCCCTTGCAGCAGACCGCTTTTCTCGACAAGTTATGAAGTAGTTCAAGGAGGTATGGTTAAGGCTGTATTACTGAACGGTGCTGGTAAATACTACACAATTTTTTTTGTCATGTTGCAACCTTTGTTTCCAATTTAGTGACTGCTGCTATGGAATCAGATAGCAACAATGACAACATTATTAGGTTTGTTTTTTAAAACTATGATTTAGTAGCAACAGAGATTCCCAATTTTAACCCCTTGGCAACAAGATCCAAGTTCCCTCATTTGCACATTAGCACCTAAGTGTCAAGGGATTAAATAACCAGCACAAAAGATACTGCACTTCTGATTGTAGCATTTGGCAGAACTGAAAAGAAAGGAAGTTGTGCTACATGTTGAAGGGATTGTGGGCAACAGAAAGAAGACGCCAGGAGAAGATAAGCGTCACATGAAGTCCTCGTAGTCCTGTGCGTATCCGCCGTCGTAACCCCCGTAGTCCGCCAGGTCGTCTTTCATGGTGGCCTTTAGTCCCCCTCCGGGAACCACACCTTTCTTCTTCTTTTTGGCTTTGCTCTGCTGAAGATAGAGAGTTAGATCTTAAGACTTTATCTACTATGGGCATCTGTATTAGGTACAGCAACCCTCAGAGTCAAAAAAAAAAACCTCTGGTTCCAGAAAAACCGAGTTCTCTGAGATTCCAGAACTAAGCCAGGGTAATTTCTATTATTACTTTAGAAAAACATGAACATGTCTACAAACAGAAGGATGACAATGGCACTTACACCCCTGTCCTATTCCAGTATAAATGGTATTAGTGAGCTCTTGACTTCTCCTAACCAGCCTTGGTGAAAATACCATGTCTACACCCCAGTATGCGTGTAACACACATTTCCCACCCAACTCACTCTTTTACCTTTTCTTGCTTCTGTTTTTCACTGCAGAGTACAGTCAATGAATTGGTAATCTTTTTCAAGTCATCAATTTCCACTAAAAAAAAAATAATTTTTAAGAATTTTAGAGAATAAGTAAAAAAGCAAAATACACATTCTTCACGGTGTCATGAGAAATCTAATTTGTCCATCATTAACTTCAGTAACTTTGTAAAAGGCTGTTAATTTCTCCTAACATGATAGAGAATCTTAAGTCTATGGGTAGGCTCACAAACCAGAACTGTTTAAAACTGCAAACCCAGCAACAAAACTTTATAATGATCTATAGTCGCCAAGACACCACTGTTTAACCAGAAACTGGAAACATCTACAGCTCACAGTGCTCCCTACCATTCTTCCGTATCCAGTCTAAACACACAGAATAACCATGCCTTATGGAAATTACATATCCTTAGTTTTCAGAGGGGAGAATCTGAATCAGTATGGAAGGCCAATCCTCAAAGCCACAGACGACAACTCCCCGACCCCTGAGGTCTCCATTTTCTAGCACAAGAATGAAAATGAAAACAGTAGGTATCTCAGGAGTCCCAAGTGCCTGCCCTACCAGGAAATAAACTTGGCCAACGCATCCTTCCACCCCATTAAAATATAAAGCTGGAAACAGACACGAGTTTTTAGCTACCAAAAAAAGTGTTCAATTTTGGTTAGCACCTCTGAAACAGAACAAATAGTGTGTACAAAATAAAATGACAACTATGGGCATATCACTGACCAAGTTTAGAACCTTCCACTTAGTAATCATTTCCCAAAGAAAATCCACTTTAAAATTTCTGTGAAGAATTTCGTTCTCGGTCTTAAAAATAGCAAAGACTAGCAAAACTAGGCCCTCCCACCTTGGTGCTGTACCACCACTGGCTGCCGTCCCCATACCCCATGCCCCTGAAACGCATGACTCTTCTGGGAGCATGAAACGAAACCCACGGACCCAGAGACTGCGTGGCAGCTCTTGCAGCTGGCTTCCTCATTTATAAAGTGAAAAGACACTCATCTATGGTCTCAGTTGTAAAATTCTGTATGCTTTTCCCCAAAAGATACTTCCTTACCTCCCTTCAATATAAAACAAGAAGCTAGTCTTTTATTAGCTGTTGTGCCAACAAGCACAGATGTCTCTCTGGGAAGCCACTGTAAAAACACTCAGAAAGCGTCCTCAAAAGACCACTTAATGTGTATTTGCAGAACAACATTCCTAAGCTACCTGCTAAAAAGCAAATCTTCAGTGTATTAGAACATCCCCTACTTAAATCCATCCACAGGGGTCAGAGATGAGAATTACTTACATGAAATACAAACATCTCGAACTAAGGCTTCCAAAAAATTGGCATAATATAGTGACTTTTCATATTGTGTAATTTTATCTTTTAGTAACTTTCCAAACTCTGTGAAGTCATCTCTTGAGGATGGGTTCATAGCGTCTATTCCATAAACTGTATTATTAACACCTGTAGGAGAAAGGGGACACGCAAACTATCAGATTTTTTAAAATTTAGAAAGAAGCCTATCATACCTAATAACCCTATTATTTCATTCTAAAACAGAGGTTCCCAACCTGAGTCGACTGAACTCTTCGGACAGAATCCAAGTGGTCTGTACATAATTACTGTGTCACAGGTTATTCAGTATTTTGATACCTATTCCAAAATAAATAGGTTTCCTTTGTAAGTAAAATCCTCTGTACTTTATGCATTTAAAAACAGTATGTTAAGAAGGGGACCATAGCCTTCACTTGGCCCAAAGGAGTCCCTGGCACAAAAGGGAAGCTCTAAAAGCACTTGTCCAAGAACAGCCTACAGCAAAGATTGAAGACAAAGGGAAAAAAGCCAACAAAGATGGTTCCTGTCCAAGTATCCAGCTAACCACAGAAGCTACGTAGGAGTAAACCATGTGCTAAATCCCAACAGAAACTTTAATCTAGCTTTCAAGGGTTCTAGGCTGCGAGACAGACGCTTCTGTGTGTGCGCTGTATGTGCTCAGTCGTGTCCAGCTCTTTGCAGCCTCATGAACATGGCGCATTTTCTAAGAAAGACTGGAGTGGGTTGATATTTCCTACCCCAGGGGATCCTCCCCACCAGGGGTCAAACCTGCATCTCTTCCGTCTACTGCACTGGCAGGCCAGTTCTTTTTAACACCAGCGTCACCTATTCCTCTATAATCAAGTCATTACTTGTTCACACCGATCCAGTACTTTAGTATTAGAAACACAACATTAAAACCCTATTAACCAAATGATCACCGCATGAATACATGTTTTTGCTTTTAATCTGTAACTGTGTGTCCCATCTTAGAATTTATTACCACATAAACCCTTCTCTTTAATAAACACAGGGGTGGCTTTTACCATCCTATGAAGACAGGATAATGGGCACGTGCCCTCTGTAATGCGATGAGAGTGGTGGAGACATGTCAAGCGCTTGCCAGTACACAGAAGCATCCACGGCAACTCTTGAGATTGCTGAAGACTCACTAAGAAGTTAGCTCACACTTCCAGTGAAAAGGAGAGTGATCACTACAGTCAGCCTGCTTGGTCCATTTTAAAGAAGGGACCGGGGGAGAGATCAAAATAACTAGATCCTTCTAGGTTTCATTTCAAGGTTATTTAACTGTTTCAACAGGATATTCTACTCTGAAAAAGTACTCAATAAGCAGAGACAGCAAGTAAATAAAATGAGAACTTTTAACTATTTTCTCTGACTTTGAATCTTCATCCTCTGTGCCATGTAACTCCCCCTGGAACTCTCTAAACTTAAATTTACAGAATCCTGAACATACCTTTTACACTACCCTAACCACAGCGGCAGGCACGGGACTTGGGAGTGGAAGTCCTCCGAGGGTAGGGCACGGTGAAGGCCAAGAAGGGGCAGAGCCTCAGCCTCACCAAGGCCAGCACGCTCTTGCCTAAACCCTATGAGACTTTAAGACAGTGACACGCCTACAGTCAAACGCTTAAATCTCAGAAAGTTACAGACTCACATTTCACCCAAATTTCATCCAGCGGATACATATACTTAAATCAGCAGTATACTTTATTTGGGTTCAATAACTTAATCATCTTTTATACAATACTCAAATTATTCAAAAATCTGAGCATGTATCTCACTCTACATTAAGTAATGAAACCTCAAATACAAACAAAAGAGATTAAGTTCTAATACCTAAATTATCATGTTTCTTCAAGAAAGATGTTTTCTGAATTTTCAAACTACTAAGACCTCCACAGTATTCACTTACAACTTCAATACTACACTGTTACCACACCCCCACTTACCAAAAGTTTCTTTTGCTAATTCAAGGTCAGACTCTTCCTGTAATTTCTTAAGCCGCAGTTTATCTGCTAATTGTTCTTCTGGTGTTAGCACTTTAGGTTCTTCAGGTTCTTCTAACTAAAATGAAGTTTGAAAATAGCTGGTTATAATGAACGCAGTACATATCTATCCTGTATATAATTTTTTTCTAGACATATATAAATAATAACAAATATTCATAGTGTTTACTGTATTTCTACAGTAAATTCTTTTAGATATCCTAATGTTATAGGAAAAAAACCCGAGTCACAGATTAAGCAGCCTGCCCATGGTAACAGAAGGTTAACACAGGTGGTAATGTCACAGAGTTAAGATTTGACGACTGGGTTTATTTCATGGTGATTTTTTTTTAATTAAGGAATTGAGACTGCAGACAAGTTGAAAATAGCTTTCTTAGATTCTGACTAAAACTGTATACTGAAAAATCTTTTCTAGAGTAACTGTGGTAATATTTATCAAGTTTTAAAAACATTATTATATGCTTTAATAAAATAATTCCACTTTTAGATATTCCTCTTAAGAAACCAAAGATGCACACAAATATTTAACCAAAAGGAGGTCAAATGGGGTATTATTCATAATAATATCAAATAAATGTAGAGATGATCTAAATGTTCCACAACAGAATGGTTCAAGTATATGGCACATCCATAATAAATATTATACAGACATACAAAAAAATTTTTTTCAAAGAATTAGAAAAACATTTCCCCCTTATCTTTTTATTCCACTTCTTTGACAGGACAATTAATAGTCTAATTTATATCCCTTCTATATGCCATCATAAGTTTCTATAACGAATATGTTACTAACAGGAGATACCTTTGATAATAGTGGGGAAAAGGTGAAGGGAATTTGTGCCATTCACAAATCTCCGTACCTGTGCAGTTTGAAGATTTTAATTCAAAAGGCCACTTCTGAGACAGGTCACATTTTGTTTCTCATGGAGAAGATTTTTCAGAAAAAGGGGACCATCTCCACTGTACTGACTGACCTGAACACCCTTGCTTCCTGCATCAAAACTGAGTATGTTTTAACAACACTTCACCTGAGATAAAATTAATGCACTGAGTGTAAGGTTTCTTTACTTTGGAGACTAATATCAAGATACAGTAAAGTAAGTATAATGCTAAACTTCAATGACCAACTTCTTTGAGCTGTAAGAATCCATTCCTTGTTCTGAACAGATAAACATGCATGTAAGTGATCTCAGATATACAAACACAAGTTACTAAAAAGCATCTAAAACGTTCCTGACTGGGGGGAAACAAACATTCTCACATACTGTTGGCCATGATAATTTGCTACTAAGAAGGAATCACAGCAGCTGATTCCAGGCCTAAGAGAGTTCACTAGAGGAGTTTATTGTGCCACAGAACCAGGGACCTTTCACAGACTAGCAGGGCTCTGTGAAACAGAGGAAGACAGAACAACTTAGAGGGACCCCACTGTCCAACGCTGGGACAAATTAAGCATTAAAAAAAATAATCGCTATATCTAAATGAAATTCATAAAGACCTGTAAGTCCATAAATTTACTCAAAAAGAAAAAACTGAAACCTACAAAATCCTTCATTTTTCACCACTTAGAGTTACCACACTCCCTTACTCTGAAAATTAGTAATTAAATGAATTAAGCTTTTATGCTTTCTAGTACAAACCATATCCAAAGTAACCAAACAGAAAAAAAAGGGGAAAAAGTCAGCCGATAAGAAAATGGAAGTCATAGAATGAAGTATCACCTTTCTGACACCTAAAGAAATAATTAGGCAATGATCACCAGTGACACTCCTAAAACTGGGCCAGCAGTAAAAAGGAATCTGTAATGTTACAGGAGAAGGGCCAGGTTGTCATCAACTTGACTCAGTAATCAATTTTAGCATCACTAATAATAGTACAGACATTATATGACCTGATGTGATGCAAGGTGCTTGCCTGAACAAAGCATATGCTGGGATATTCTGGGACAATTAGATGCACATAAACTGAATGTAGACGATGTTTAAAAATGACTTACATTAGGAGCGTAATTATATGAGACATAGCTTTGCTTTTTCAGAAATGCATACTGAAGTATTTAAAGGAAAAATGCAGAATGTTTGTTATTTATTGGATTATATTTTAGCAAAAAAAAAAAAACAGATGAAGCAAGTTGGCAAAATATTAACAACTGGTAAATTTAGGTGATTTGTATATGACCCATTATGCTATTTTCTTGAAATTTCTCTTAATAAAAAGTCAAGGGAATTCCCTGGTGGTCCAGTGGTTAGGCACTTTCACTGTGGAGTTGTTTCACCAGGTTAAAAATAAAATAAGAAAGCTTGCTATGTATGATCTATGGTAAGATTTCCATGATTATTAACTAAAGCCAAGGTGAAAATAAAAAATGGGTGGAATATGACCATATAGTTGTATACAAATATATAAAGTCACCTTGGAGACATCGTAATACACCAGTATTTAAGTAAATACTTAAGTAAATATTTAAGTAAATACAGTATTTAATACACCAGTGTATAAGTAAATACACTAGTATTTACTTATAAAGGGAAAGAGAACAAATCTGTGAAGAGTTGGGAGCCCCTCTTAATACCATTTTGATTTCTGAATCATGTAAATGTGTTTTCTATTCAAAAAGTAAATGAACACAAAATTTCTGACCTTGCTTCAAATAATCAAAAACAACATTTATATAGTACATGGCAGAGAAATGGATGCTTTTTATATTTACTCAAAATGTACACTGCAAAAAAAAAAAAAAAGACTAAGCTAGAGAGAGCTGCAAGACACTGACAAAAGCCCTGACTGTGGGCACAAGACAGTCCTGCCGCTTTAAAGTGTCTGTGAAAACCTGAAAGGCATCTAACACATAACGCTTCTCGGTTTGTTTTTTGCAAAAACCACAAATTCCATGTGTTTGGGATCACCTTATCTGATGATATCCATGCATAGCCTTTACAAAGCCCTTTACACACCCAGGTAGCATCTGCTGCTTGCTAAGGTTCTGCACCACTGCTGACGCGAGGATTCTGTACTTTGGAAAATAAACAGGACTTACTCTCTTTTTAATTTCTTCTTGCCTTTTCTTCTGCTGCCGTTCTTTCTCTTTTATTTTCTCTGCTATTTTTTTCTTTTCTGAAATTTTTACTTCTGAAAGTAAAGAAATGTTTTAATCATAGTTAATCTTAAATATTTTCTAGTTTATGAATGAGACAGACATGACACTTATATACTTCAAGAGATCAAACCTCTCCCAGCTCCAATTTAGATGGTGATTTTCTGGCAAATAAGAATAGAAAAGTTCTGGGACTTCTTTCTCCTCTCTAATCTCACCCCTAAGATCCAAACACTTCCTTTCATGTTTCCCCACAGTCCTTTAGGTGGGACTTAGACCATTCAACTGTGATGCCTCATCCTCTAATCTGTTTACATTTTAAAGAGAGAAAGAGAAAAGAGATGCAGGGAGAAGAGAATGAAACAGAAGGATGTTTGGTTTCTAAAAATAACCAAAATTCCCAAGTTTGCAGCATTTTGTTAGTTGTCTTAACATAAGCATCAGAGTAAGATCTAAACCCCAAAACTGAGGAAACCCAATGGATCACCTGGTTTTACTTCTGCTTCTTCTTTTTTCTCATCATCATCATCATCCCAGTTATCCTAAACAAAAGAAAACTCCATTAATACTTCTTACATGCTTACTCTTCCCTGTGATCTTTATTATTCTAACACCAGAGAAAAAAGTTCGCTGGGTTTTTTTTTTTCTTTTTCTTTTTTGGTGTTACATTAAATTTATAATTTTGGGAGAACTGACACAATGTTGAACTGCCCTAGCCAAGAAAAAGGGCTATCTTTTCATTTGTTCAAGCCTACCTCTGTATCTTTCAAAGAATTTTTTAAAGTTTCTCTTAAAAGGTTTTGCCTATTTCTCATTAGGTTTGTTCCTAAGTATTTTGTCTTCCCTGTTGCCACTGTAAACATTTTTTTTCCATTTTCTGTCCTCTGACTGGTGGTTGTATCATACGAAAGCTACAGGGTTTGTATGTAAACTTTATATCCTGCTACTGTATAAACGTAAATACATATATGTTGTGCTCAGCCGTGTCCGACTCTCTGTGACCCCACGGACTGCAGCCCACCAGGCTCCTCTGTCCATGGAATTTTCCATCAAGAATACTGGAGCAGGTTGCCATTTCCTACTCCAGGAGATTTTCCCAACCCAGGGATGAAACTCACGTCTCTTGTGTCTCCTGCATCAGCAGGCAGATAGATGCTTTACCACTGCACCACTTTGAAACCCAGGTACCTTACCAATTACGTTTATCACTTAAGTTAGTTCCATCACTGAGTCTCTGTGGTCTTCCAGGTATACTACCACATCATCTGCAGGTGAGACAGCTTTACTCCTCCTTCACCAGTCTGTGTGGCTCCACAACTGATTTATCTTATCTAATCGCACTGGCAAAACCTCTAGTACAGTATGAAAGAACAGTGGCAGAGAAAATGGGGATCAAGTCCTTGTTCTTCTCTTAACGGAAATGCCTACAGTGTTTCCCCACGAAGTGTTATGTACCCCACCACATTTACGGAGTAAAATTTTAACTTTTCTTTTACTGCTCTGAATTCCAAGTCAATTAGAAAGTCTTTTCTTAAAGCAAGGAGTTTTCTCTAGAAGATGTATGCCCCCATTGTTTTTTCATTTAGATCTCTGATCCTTTGGAATGTTTTCTTCTCTACGATGGATCTGAGTGCAGATCTAATTTTATATTTTCCCAAATAGTTACCCAGTTGTCAAAGCACCATCTGTTGAAAAGTCCACCTTTCTAATATCCTATAATAACTATAAATGGAGTATTATCTTTAAAAACTGTGAACCACTATGTTGGTTCCAAATTGGGAAAGCAATACGTCAACGTTGTATATTGTCACCCTGTTTATTTAACTTATATGCAGAGTACATCACGAGAAATGCCGGACTTGATGAAGCACAAGCTGGAATCAAGACTGCCGGGAGAAATATCAATAACCTCAGATATGCAGATGACACCACACTTATGGCAGAAAGTGAGCCTCTTGATGAAAGTCAAAGAGGAGAGTGAAAAAGCTGGCTTAAAACTCAACATTCAAAAAACTAAGACCACGGCATCCAGTCCCATCACTTCATGGAAAACATATGAGGAAACAATGGAAACAGTGACAGACTTTATTTTCTTGGGCTCCAAAATCACAGCAGATGGTGATTGCAGCCATGAAATTAAAAGACACTTGCTCCTTGGAAGAAAAGCTATGACCAACCTAGACAGCATATTAAAAAGCAGAGATATTATTTTGCCAACAAAGGTCCGTCTAGTCAAAGCTATGGTTTTTCCAGTAGTCATGTATGGATGTGAGAGTTGGACTATAAAGAAAGCTGAGCACCGAAGAACTGATGCTTTTGAACTGTGGTGTTGGAGAAGACTCTTGAGAGTCCCTTGGACTGCAAGGAGATCCAACCACTTAATCTTAAAGGAAATCAGTCCTGAATATTCACTGGAAGGATTGAATCTGAAGCTCCTCTAATACTTTGTCCACCTGACGCGAAGAACTGACTCATTAGAAAAGACCCTGATGCTGGGAAAGATTGAAGGCGGGAGGAGAAGGGGATGACAGAGGATGAGGTGGTTGGATGGCATCACCAACTAGATGGACATGAGTTTGAGTAAGCTTCAGGAGTTGTTGATGGACAGGGAGGCCTGGCATGCCGCAGTCCATGGGGTCGTAAAGAGTCGGACACAACAGAAGTGACTGACACTGTACACCTGAAACCTATAATACTGCAAATCAACTATACTTCAATTTTTTAAAAAGCCCATCTTTGCCCCGTGATTTACCATATACTGTTTTCCTAGACACTTGCTCTATTTCTGCTTTCTATTCTATCCCACTGGTTTGTTGTCTCTTCATGTACTAGTATGTACTGTTTTAATTAGAGGCTTTATAGTATGTTTTTAATGTAAGCTGGGGCTAATTCCCCCTTTTCAGGTTTTTTAGTGTTTTCCTGGCCATTCTTGCACACTTGTTTCTCCATATGAACTTTTATATCAACTTGTCTAACTCCACAAAAAAGCTTCTCCATTAACAATTAAAACACAAGACCACCAAGCCAAAACTAATGGCCTCTCTTAAATAATTCACAGTAGTTTTAAAAGAAAATTTGAGCTGTCTTTACACTTACTTTCCCAAATGTAAAAGCAGCCAACATTCTGGCTAATGGTTTTAATTATTTCAAGCAACATTTCACACAACATAACCCTGGCTAATGAATTAAATCTTTATAAAAATTTAAGCCCAATTTTTTAAAATTAAATTTAAAAAAAGAAAAAAGAGTTAAGCTCAGTACAACAGAGGAGTCAAGAGCTGATCCACAGCTTCATGGAACCAACTCCCTAACTTGGGCGGGCACTTCAAGGTGGCTCTGCAGCCTCTCTTCTCTATGCCTAGCACACAGTCCCTGAGCTAAACATTAAACAAGTATCAAACAATTTTTAAAGGGTCCACAGAATTTAGAAGGGTTAAGTTCAACAGAGAAAGACACAGTCCTGTGTTTAAATAGGGCTTTAACCTACAGGTAACCTGACCCCTGTCTCAACCACCACCAGGCGCCCTAGGACACGCCACCTGAAGCTTAGCCAGAGGATGACGGGCAAGGCAGGAGGCCCTGGCGAGGCCGGAGGGGCAGGGCTGACGAATATGCCACAGCTGCGACAGCAACCTTCTGGCTTATAAACCAAGAGGCCATAAATCTGAATCAGGCTAGGTGTCTGTAAATTAACCAAGCGTTGATTCTTAATAAAAATCTAAATCCAAAGAAATAAAACATCCTGATCAAGGCTGCCATGGAGTGGGAAGAACTTTGACGAGAAGTATTTTTATAATCACTTTACCTTTGCAATTTAACCCATAGTTCATAGTTAACAAACACAACGAAAGCAAACCAGCTAGTCACTTTTTGAACATCTAAGAGTTAGAAATTAGACGGTAAATGTTCGTATCACCCTCCCGGTTTGCTTAAGTGCTTGCATCAATACAGCATTGCACAAAAGGAACCAGAGAGCTAACACTAAAAGTTGACTACTACTAGAAGTTTTTGTCATTTTAATCTTCAGAGAACGTAAGAAAGCTGGGTTTGTGAGTGGTATGCTACTTATATGGTTCTTAGATAAAAGAGCTACCTGCTGACTTCTAGGGGATGTTTGTAACTCCCTACTAATAACAGTGACGATAACAGCAGCGACGACAATAGACTGCATTTACTAAGTGCTTGCTCTACACTAAGCTCTGTGCTAAAGACTTTATGTTTAATTTTGTTTTTAATTCTTTGGCCACGCTGCACAGTTTGTGGAATTTTAGTTCCCTGACCAGGGATGGAACCTGGGCCCGTGGCAGTGAGTCCCAACCACTGGACTGCCAGGAAGGTCCCCAAAGGACTTTACATATGGTAACACAGTTAACCCTCACAAAAGTCCTGCAAGTCAAGTAGTGTTATCCCCACTGTAATACACGGACACAAAGGCCCAGAGATAACTATCACACAATCTGGAAAACTAACGAAAGAACCTGTTTTGAACAGGACATTTCTTTACAGTGTCATACTAAACATCATTTCTTACCTGAATCTGAAGTATAAATGTCTGGGAACTAGGTCCCTCCACATCAAAATGTGTTCTTTCAATTAGTCCTGGAATGGAGTCCCCTGGAATTGCAGGGAATCCCATATCAAAGAGAAGGGTTATGGTACGTACTAAGATACGCCCAGCTGCAACTATGTCAGATATTCATCTCAAATTGCCTGTGATGGATTCTACTAATTTTAACAAATGAGTCTAGCAGCCTCTGGGAGCAGGAGCTCAAGAGAAGAGAGGCATAGCTGAAAATGAGCAGCCCCATCCCAGTAACCCCCACAGAGAAACAGCACAACGCGGCAGGGTTTTTGTTCAGTGCTGACGTTCCTCAGTCCCCTGTACCAGTAACACCTCACCCCCCAGGTCACCGCCTGTCCAGGGTCGCATCCACCCTGACTTTGCATCCCGCCTCTACCCCGCCCCTGGTTTCGCTATCGAAGAATAACCTTACTCCAGACGGCTGTCACATTGTCCCTTCAGTGCAAGTGTAATGAGGCCACCCGGATTTTCAGCACAGAAACGGTTTCAAAAACAGTGGCTCCCGTCTCCAAGTCCTGGAAACAACTACGACATCCGCTCCTCAGCTCATAAACGGACCATGAAGGCGCCTCACCCCACAGCGCTGGGAAGAAGACGCTCCTTTCTTACAGGGGCAGTCACTCCTGTACTGAGGATGAGCCTGCTCCTTTCTTACAGGGGCAGTCACTCCTGTACTGAGGATGAGCCTGCTCCTTTCTTACAGGGGCAGTCACTCCTATACTGAGGATAAGCTCCTCCAGAGGGGAGCACAGTGACGTCAGAAAAAACAGACTGGTCACACTTCTGAACAAATGTAATCCCCAAAGCTTTCCCCATGAACTTACGACAGTTTTTGCATCCTTAGTTATAAAAGTAAATGCGTAAAAGTAGAATGTTTAAAACTTCCCAATTTTCCCTAAACATCAAGACTTTGTAAATGCTGACAAAAAATTCAGATAAAATACAAGAAGGGTTCCTAGAGAAACAGCTAAAATTAATGGTTGTTTTTGGTTCAAGAGTTACCTATCAATATCCAATTAAATTCTTTAGCCAATTATCACTGGTAGTCAATAAATCTTTCAACTACAATATCCAAAAGTATTTCTTTTACCTCCAAAAGTATTTCCAAGTATTTAAAGTATTAATATCTCCAATATT
This sequence comes from Bos javanicus, assembly GCF_032452875.1. NCBI lineage: Eukaryota > Metazoa > Chordata > Mammalia > Artiodactyla > Bovidae > Bos > Bos javanicus. The sequence continues at coordinate 102,494,590 of NC_083877.1, read as the reverse complement.
AACCAGGCTCTTCTAAAATGGCCAACTTCCTCAGAAGAGAAGCTGTTTATTAACTACCTGCTTATCTATACTTATGTTCTTCAGATAAACACCCAGCATCATTTGAGCCATTTCTCTAAAAAAAGGGTGTTTTTCAAGTTTAAAACCTGCTTCCCAACTAAATACAACTAAGAATTGAAAACATAACAGAAAGAACTTAAACCCTGGCTTCTTTTTATTTCTAATGATGCAGCCAGTAGTTGGCTAGTCTGTCATCTTATAATGTACAACTACAGACTGTCACGTGCAATAGGAGAACATGTTTAGGGCTGAAACTGCTTCCAACTTGAGCAAGTGTATTTATAGATCATCCAACAGAAGCAGCTTCAATGAGCAGGAAAACTCTTCTGCCCCACAGCAGAAGCCCATTAACTAATATATATACCCCCTCCGTTTCTTCTTAAGCACAATAGTTTGGTTTAGATAAAGCATAATCTCTTGAAGCAAAAGAGTCTTTTACTGGGTATTCTGTAAGCTGTACCAATTCTGTTCTGAGAAACCTCAGAACTCTGTAGTGAGCTCCTGCCATGGCTAGACCTGACAGCAAAGCTTAGTTTTTAAAATAAGCTCAAATGTTCTTCCATCACCTCACTACTTGCTTGTCTCTGAAAGCCAGGGTATCTCTCTCAATAAATTCTACTTCACTTAATTCATTAAGCTTTTAACACACTACTATGGCTCAGCACTCTGCTGAATTCCATCTCAATACCGACCTGTCTCATATTTGGAAGTGTTATCAATCAATTCTACTTCAAATTCCTGGCTAAGCTAGATCAAGAACAAGACACTGAACATGAAACAAATGGCCTGTTTATTCTCAATGGTCCAGGACAGCAAATATATTAGGTAAATATTTTTCAGCAACAAACACACTTCCCAACTTAAAACTTACTAGTTTATAAAAATTGTCAGGGTATTAAAATGATACAACTGATATTTTCTTCAAAATAATCTGGCTGGGTAAGGAGAGCAGGAAGACAGAATATAGAAAATAGAAGGTTGGACATGGGTTAATAATTATTAAACTTTTCTTTCCACTTCTGTATATGTTTAGAGTTTTTCATAAGACACACACATGCACACACACACACCTTCCAGATATCCATTTCCTAGCAAAATGCCTACCTTCTGAAAACTTCCCAACAATCTCCCATGTCTTTGAAATATAATCCTCTACTTCAGAAGTGCTGTTTCCAATACTTCAAAAATGTCCTTACTCTGGTATATTTAAACTATTAACTGGGATACGATCCTGACAGACAGCTGAATGGGCATAATAAGGCATGCAGTTTTCAACTAATCCAGTTCTCTAGGGTCTTTTAAAGACATTTTGTAATAACATTATAGAAGCAAATGTGTGAGACGCTTAATTACAGCCAGAAGTTTTCTCAAAACAAACTCTACACCCTTTGAATAAATCTAGCTTCTATCTGTTTTAGTGAAATGATGGGAGTCTAGTAAAATGGAGTAAAAGTTGTATTGTTCCTGCTTGCAGTGGGTAGGTACTCACAGCAAGCAGAAAAAATGATCAACACAGCCTACACATCATTCCAGAAACGGAGAAGGAGTCTAGATATATGCCAAGCAGACAATTCCTCCCTGCCTCTGCGCTGATAGCAGGATAGGGTAGAAAGGGGAAATAAAGCTCATGTGAGAGGAAAGCATGCTCCCTGGTTCTCACCTTTTAAACTGGGAAGAAGCACAGCCTTCCCCTCCCCGCCCAGTGAATAGGAACAATTCTAATTTCACCTAAATCCACTTCTGCCACTATCAGACTGCTATTTGAAAAGTCAAGGGCAGCAAAATGCTATGTCTACTGAAAGACATTCACCTAGTGGAGCAAGTCACTGTAATAAAAGACCTTGGTGTTCCTTTCATTTCTCAGGATGTTACAAATGACATTAAGCCTATACTCTCAAAGGTTAAACACTACATGCTGACACAGACTTAAGAACTTACTGTTTCTACCTACCTTACTTTTGAAGGACTTTTCAAAAATTCACATACTGTATTCTTTAAGGACTGTGATTATTCAGTCTCATGAAAACTAAACCCTGCTAACAACTGCTACAAAGGCTCAGCATTAGAATGTGAGAATTCAGAAATCTGGTATTAATGTACTCCTTACTTTTTGAAAGTTCACTTTATGACACTTCACTTTTTCTAACAAAGTACCTTAGTACCTGTGTTCGCTAAGTGAAATCCAAAAACAATTTACAATGTTATGACAAGTGAAAACAGCATCTGTTTTTGCACTGAGCTGTTACAGTGGCAGTGAGTACCCTAAGCAGCAAGAGTGGCACCATCAAGGCCAAGTTCATTCTCCACCAAGCTGCTCAGAGTCTAAGCACCAAGCTGCCGGAGCTCTGACCTGTGTCTGTGAGCATCTGTGCGTTACCTTGACTGACGCTGTGCATTCGTTAGCAAGACGCGTTCTAAAGTAACTGCTTCTTTCAGCTTAGGAAAAGTTTGACAGGAATGCTCTAGTTTCAGAAAGCAGGGAAAACCTGCTCATTACCATTCAAGGTGACAAATTTCAACTCTAGATTCTGAGCAAGCAAAAACTTGCCTGACAACCATGGTCATTCCATTCAAACCAAAAAATACACAATAAACACCCATTGTGGAGAGAACTTACTCCTACTGAGCTAAAGAAAGCACAAAATGTGGCACAAAAATGACCCCAGATACACGATCTAAACAGCCTAAGCGTATTTTCCACTAGCCAGAAAAATTAAGACTACATCTAGAAGCAAGAGAGAATTAACATTTACCCAGTGCCTACCAAGTGTCAGACAACTCTGCTTAATGCTTAATATATTAACTTCTTTAAAGTGCAAAATAATGCCTGAGATAGCTTCTGTAATGCCAAGATTGGGAAATGGGGGAGGGGGGTGATTACAAAACTGGTTTATGTTCACAAATAGGAATGGTCAAGACAACAACATAGATCCAGGTCTGCTGATTCTAAACTGCTAGGAACCAAACTACTCTAGGAACACCTTATCTTGGAAATCTCCGAGAAACTCAACAGAAATAAAGCAACATTTCAACATGGAAATAAAATGGGTAAGTTCAGCTTCCTACTACTCAAAGATCAACTTCAAAGTTTAAGTAAAAGAAATAGGCTATTTGTATAAATACAAACAAATTATGCACTGGAGAGACAAGATAACCTTTATGTAACATTTACCTTTAAGTAAGATTTACAACTCCTAAACCTCCAAAATTAGTTACAAGTGGTCAGAATTCTATTTATCAGGATAGACACCACTTATACAATCATTTCAGTCGGGCTTCTTCATATCAGTCTAGACTACTTCATTCAAACTTCATTTTCTGGTAATTCCTGATTCCCTAGCCTCTTCTCCCTTATTTCCAATTTTCCTAACAGATGTCTTAACTCCTGAATCTACTATGCATAGCAGTCAAAGGACAAATCTGAACTAAAGGCTCAAAACACAAAACCTGCCACAGTGCAGGGAGGTGACTAATATTCTGCAATGAGGGTGATAACACAATCCATTCCCATGTCTACACAACATTTAAATGAAACAAAAACGTAAATATCTTCACAATGGTGTTGCTTATTAATTAACCCCAAGGTCTGAAAAGCTCACATCATCCCTGAACCTCAGGCTGTTCAATGAATTGGACATCCACCTCATCAGACAAAAGTAAAATCTAAACAAAAGCAGTATGGACACGAAGTTCCTAACGATTATCTAGCTTAAATTTTTTTTATCTCAAGCGGAAAGATTTGTAGGTTTGTTATCATGAGCTGGGTGTAGAAGTCAGTAGAATAAACCATTCACTAAATGAATCAAAACCACAGAAAACCATTTTCCAACTCATATTAAATTTTATCTTCACGGAAATAAAGATTTTGAGAACTTCGTTAATGAGAATCCTAACACTCTGCACTTGAGAGATTTGTAACTACTAGAAAAACGAAAACAAACGCACATACTGTCATCCGCAGCCACGAGTCCCCAGGAGGTCTCACAAACAAGCGAAGTGTAGAAGGCACAGGAAAAACACAACACAGCGGGCTCGCTCGCCTTCTCCAACCACGACATCAGTATTTCCTTACGGGTTCCCGTGTAGATGAATAACCCACTCTATCAGCGCCCCATTTTTCAAGTCGCTGTGTAGACTAGCCAGGTTTCTGACCACTAAGGTAGCTATCTCAGTCCTCAATTCATCTTTTTACCACACGTAGGGAAAAGAGGGTCTAAAAATGGGGTCTAAAAATTATTTCACTTGTGTGTGGGGAAAAAAGGTGGCTGAAACTACACCACAATATTTCACACATTTAAAAGCTCTAACAAACTCTACCAGCGGGCCTTTGGGGCTGGAGACGAGCTACCAGCCCGAGGGACGCCTAAGCTCAAAAAGGCTTGAGTGTTAGGAAACGCCCCATGTGGGATGAGCAAGGGCCCCACCTTACCCTCCCTTTAGGGCTGCAGACGAGCTACCAGCACGAGGGACGCGTTACGAGACGCCCCATCTGGGAAGAGCCAGGGGCCGCGCTCTCGCCTCCCGGCCTGAGCCCCGCGCAGTGCGCACGTGGGCCGGCCCAGCCGCGGCTGTCACCGCCTGTCGCCGGCTGGCGGGGGGTCCGGGCAGGCGCGGACCCTCTAAGACGGGCTGGGGCCCGCCACTCGCCAGGCAGGCTCGGCAGAGCACGCAGCCCGCCTCCGGCCCTGTGGCCGGCGGACCGGGGGAACAGGGCACCGCCGGGCCCTGCGCTCGCGTCCCCACGCAGGCCCGGGCGGCGCCCCGGGCCCCGCGTCGGACCTTCCGCCCCAAGGCGGGCACCCCGGCCCACCCCGCGCGGACCCACCTTGACGTCCTCGTCCTCGTCCTCGCCCTCCCAGCGGTCCCCGCCGGCAGTGCCGCCGCCCCCCACCTTCCGCACCGGGTCTTCCACTGAGAACGTGTCCGCGTCTGCGGGAAGAGAGTCGCGTTAATGACAGTCTGGGGCCAGCGCCGGGCCGTCCCGGCCCGACCCCCGAGCTTCTCCTCACCCCAGGAGTCGGAGTCCCCAGCCGCCGCCGCCGCCATATCGAGCCGGGCGTGAGCGTGTGTGAGGGAAGACCGCGGAGAGTTAGCGCGGCGGAGGTGAGTCACCGGATCCGCGCTCGTCGCCCGCGCGGGGAACGCTGGGACCGCGGCTGACTCAACGCTGAGGCCCCGCCCCCTGGCGGCCGGAAGGGGCGTGGGGCGCGACGGGCGCGCGGGTTCTTCCGCGCTCCACTCGGCGCCTGAGGGGCCCAGTGGGCCAGTGGCAGAGGGGGGGGAGGGCCGGCCCACGTCGCGCGCCCCGGGAAGGAACAGGGAGGGCGGGGACCGTGGCGGCGCCCTGTCTGGCGCTTAGCTGTCGCCTGCCCTCTCCCGTCCTCCCAGGCCACCCTGCGCCCGCCCCAAGCGGCGCGGCGCGCCCTCTGCTCGCGTGGACCCCGTCCCCAGGCGCGGGTGACAGCGGCAGACAGTCCGCACGCCGCGCCCGGCTGTGGGCGGCGGACTGGCCTCCACGTCCCCGGGGCGCGCTATGGCGTGCTGGGCGAGATGGGCCTCTGGAACCCGAAGGGCGCAGGGCGCCAGGAGAAGCGAGAGGAGAGCACCGAGTTCCTGGCAGTCTCCCAGCCGAACAGCTCAGATTGAGCTCCCGGCACGTCTGCCGGCAGTGCGTCACGAAGGAATCGAAGGGAACCCCGGGGCCCGAGGACCTTCCCTTCTGTGAGCCCCCTGAACCCAGTACACGATTCATTCTTTCGCAGAATGATTTAGGAACTCAGCTAAACTTATCTGCTCTAGCCTTACCCTTAAGCGCACAATCAAGCAGTAAAAACAGACATGTAAATGATTTCGATACAGTGCAATGACTGCAACAAAAAGAAGCGTTGTGAGGTTAAAAGCAAAAGGTTAACGTTAACCGCGGAGGGGAGCGGTAGGGTATTTGAAAGGTTTCCAGAAAGTGAGCGCTGCAGTAAGGAGTTTTAAAGACCCAGTGAAATTTGCTCTAGAGCGTTTCCGGTAGAAAGTACGCAGGTAGTCCCTGATATGACTGGCTACTGGAGATAAGCTGAACAGGTAAAGTGATTCTAATAAAGGGCTTAAGACGGGCTATCAGGGAAGCACAGTAATGCTGAAGAAGCTGAAGTTGAACGGTTCTATGCAGATAACACCACCTTTATGGCAGAAAGTGAAGAGGAACTAAGCATCTTGATGAAAGTGAAAGACGAGAGTGGAAAAAGTTGGCTTAAAGCTCAACATTCAGAAAACTAAGATCATGGCATCTGGTCCCATCACTTCATGGCAAATACATGGGGAAACAGTGTCAGACTTTATTTTGGGGGGCTCCAAAATCACTGCAGATGGTGATTGCAGCCATGAAATTAAAAGGCGCTTACTCCTTGGAAGGGAAGTTATGACCAACCCAGATAGCATATTAAAAAGCAGAGACGTTACTTTGCCAACAAAGGTCCGTCTAGTCAAAGCTATGGTTTTTCCAGTAGTCATGTATGGATGTGAGAGTTGGACTGTGAAGAAAGCTGAGCGCCGAAGAATTGATGCTTTTGAACTGTGGTGTTGGAGAAGACTCTTAAGAGTCCCTTGGACTGCAAGGAGATCCAACCAGTCCATTCTAAAAGAGACCAGTCCTGGGTGTTCTTTGGAAGAACTGATGCTGAAGCTGAAACTCCAATACTTTGGCCACCTCACGCGAAGAATTGACTCATTGGAAAACACTCTGATGCTGGGAGGGATTTGGGGGAAGGAGAAGAAGGGGACGACAGAGGGTGAGATGGCTGGATGGCATCACTGACTTGATGGACATGAGTTTGCGTGAACTCCAGGAGTTGATGATGGACAGGGAGGCCTGGCATGCTGCAATTCATGGGGTCACAAAGAGTCAGACACGACTGAGCAACTGAACTGAACTGATGAAGACCTACAAGACCTAGAACTAACACCCAAAATACATGTGCTTTTCATTATAGGGGACTGGAATGCAAAAGTACGAAGTCAAGAAACACCTGGAGTAACAGGCAAATTTGGCCTTGGAGTACAGGAGGAAGCAGGGCAAAGGCTAACAGAGTTTTCCCAAGAGAACACACTGGTTGTAGCAAACACTCTCTCCCAACAACACAAGAGAAGACTCTACACATGGACATCACCAGATGGTCAACACCAAAATCAGATTGATTATATTCTCTGCAGCCAAAGATGGAGAAGCTCTATACAGTCAGCAAAAACAAGACCAGGAGCTGACTGTGGCTCAGATCATGAGCTCCCTATTGCCAAATTCAGACTTAAATCGAAGAAAGTAGGGAAAACCACTAGACCATTCAGGTATGACCTAAATCAAATCCCTTACAATTATACAGTGGAAGTGAGAAATAGATTTAAGGAACTAAATCTGATACAGTGCCTGATGAACTATGGGCAGAGGTTCGTGACATTGTAGAGGAGACAGGGATCAAGGCCATCCCCAAGAAAAAGAAATGCAAAAAAGCAAAATCGCTGGCTGAGCAGGCCTTACAAATAGCTGTGAAAAGAAAAGAAGCAAAAAGCAAAGGAGAAAAGAAATTTGAATGCAGAGTTCCAAAGAATAGCAAGGAGATATAAAAAAGCCTTCCTTAGTGATCAATGCAAAGAAATAGAGGAAAACAACAGAATGGGAAAGACTAGAAATCTCTTCAAGAAAATTAGACATACCAAGGGAACATTTCATGCAAAGATGGGCTCAATAAAGGACAGAAATGGTACGGACTTAAAAGAAGCAGAAGATATTAAGAGGTGGCAAGGATACACAGAGGAACTGTACAAAAAAGATCTTCATGACCCAGATAATCACCATGGTGTGATCACTCACCTAGAGCCAGACATCCTGGAATGTGAAGTCAAGTGAGCCTTAGGAAGCATCACTACGAACAAAGCTAGTGGAGGTGATGGAATTCCAGTTGAGCTATTCCAAATCCTGAAAGATGATGCTGTGAAAGTGCTGCACTCAATACGCCAGCAAATTTGGAAAACCCAGCAGTGGCCACAGGACTGGAAGAAGTCAGTTTTCATTCCAATCCCAAAGAAAGGCAATGCCAAAGAATGCTCAAACTGCTGCACAATTGCATTCATCTCACATGCAAGTAATGCTCAAAATTCTCCAAGCCAGGCTCAACAGTACGTGAACCATGAACTTCCAGATGTTCAAGCTGGTTTTAGAAAAGGCAGAGGAACCAGAGATCAAATTGCCAACATCTGCCATATCATCAAAAAAGCGAGAGTTCCAGTAAAATATCTATTTCTGCTTTATTGACTTATGACAAAGGCTTTGACTGTATGGATCAACACAAACTGGAAAATTCTTCAAGAGATGGGAATACCAGACCACCTGACCTGCCTCTTGAGAAACCTGTATGCAGGTCAGCAAGCAACAGTTAGAACCGGACATGGAACAACAGACTGGTTCCAAATAGGAAAAGGAGTACGTCAAGACTATATTTAACTCAATGTATTTAAATATAAATATATTAAATAAATGACTATTATTTAAGTAAGTTAACTTATTTAACTTATATGCAGAGTACATCATGAGAAATGCTGTGCTGGATGAAGCACAAGCTGGAATCAAGATTGCTGGGAGAAATAGCAGTAACATCAGATATACAGATGATACCTGCCTTATGGCAGAAAGCGAAGATGAACTAAAGAGCCTCTTGATGAAAGTGAAAGAGGAGAGTTAAAAAGTTGGCTTAAAGCCCAGCATTCAGAAAAGTTAAGATCATGGCATCCGGTCCCATCGCTTCATGGCAAATAGATGGGGAAACAGTGGAAACAGCAGCAGTGATTTTTTTGGCTCCAAAATCATTGTGGGTGGTGACTGCAACCATTAAATTAAAAGACGCTTACTCCTTGGAAGGAAAGTTATGACCAACCTAGGCAGCATATTAAAAAGCATGTGCGTTACTTTGCCAACAAAGGCCCATCTAGTCAAGGCTATGGTTTTTCCAGTAGTCATGTATGGATGTGAAAGTTGGGACTATAAGGAAATGTGAAGGCCAAAGAAATGATGCTTTTGAACTGTGGTGTTGGAGAAGACTCCTGAGAGTCCTTTGGACAGCAAGGAGATCCAACCAGTGCATCCTAAAGGAAGTCAGTCCTGAATATTCATTGAAGGACTGAAGCTCAAGCTCCTCCAATACTTTGATCACCTGATGGAATGAACTGACTCATTGAAAAAGACCCTGATGCTGGGAAAGATTGAAGGCGAGAGGAGAAGGGGACGACAGAGAATGAGATGGTTGGATGGCATCAACGACTCAATGGACGTGAGTTTGAGTAAACTCTGGGAGTTGGTGATGGACAGGGAGGCCTGGCGTGCTGCTGTTCTTGGATTTGCAAAGAGTCGGACACGACTGAGGGACTGAAGATGGGCTAAGCTGCACTCTGTCCTTTTGGCCTTTGGGCTCCACTGCAGGATTTTCAGAGGCGTGCAGTTTCAGATATTTTTTGTTTTGTTTCTGCTGTTTCCTAGTTTGTTTTTGAATATGTAACACCTCCTTGGTACAACATTCAAGTTGTAGAAAGGTATATACAATCATCAGCCGTTGTGTCTTTTTCTAGTGGCAACCATTGTTCCCCATTTCCTGTGTATCTTTTCATTTAATAGTCTTCCAAAAAATATTCCACAGTCCACTTACTCAAAGTTTGTTCTTGATCAGCAACACCTGAGAGCTCTCTGACCCGGTCCCAGATGACTATGTTAAGGTGTGAGAGGCAATGCTCCGCAGCCTTCCGTTTATAAAGAGGGACTAAAGGAGGCAAGACAGAGGGCAAAGACTAGAATGTAAGGTCCCTAAGACACAATCTTTCATTCACAGTTATATCTCCAGCATTCAGCACAGTATCTACCATATAAGTAAATATTTTATGAATTGAGAATACAACCCTAAAGTAAGACAATGGCAACTGAGAGGCAGGAAGCAATCTGGAAGGTAGTTAACTGTCAGAACCAACAGGATTTAGTGGCTGTGATGATTAATTTTATGTGTCACTTTGGCTGGGTACTCAGTTTTTGGTCAAACACTAGTCTAATTATTGCTGTGAATGTATTTTTTGTTTGTAATTACCTTTAAATCAGAGAATAAGATGGTTGGATGGCATCACTGACTCAATGGACATGAGTTTGAGTGGGCTCCGGGAGTTGGTGCTGGACAGGGAAGCCTGGCGTGCTGCGGTCCACGGGGTTGCAGAGTCGGACATGACTGACTGGGCTGACTGAACCTTTAAATCAACAAACTTTGAGTAAAACAGGTTACCCTCCATAAGGTGGATGGGTTTTATCCAATCAATTGAAGGCATTGAGGAAACACTGAGGAAAAAGGAATTCTGCCTGCAGACTGCGTTTGGACTCTGCAGCATCAGCTCTTCCTGGGGGCTCCAGCCTGTGGACCTTCTGTGCAGAATTGAGACTTGCCAGCTCCCACAATTACATGAGCTAATTTCTCTGATTTTTTTTTTTTTGCCACACCCCACAATTTGCACCATCTTAATGCCCCCAACCAGGGATTGATCTGAGCCCTCAGCAGTGAAAGCTGGGCATGCTAACCACTGCACCGCCAGGAATTCCCTGTGAGCCAGTTTCTTAAAATGTTCTCTCCATAGAGACACATCCTGTTGGTTCTGTTTCTCTGAATGAACCCGATTAATACAGTGACAAACTGGATATGGAGGAGGAGGGGAAGGAATCAGTAGAGGATGATGCTTTTGGAGACTGGAGGAGTGGAAGTGACACCCACCTAGAGGTACTCAAGTCAAAAACCTGGGAGCTATCCTTGCATTCCTCCTCCCCCTTACCTTTTTTTTTTTTTTCCACTTACCTCTTAAATTCAGTCCATCACCAAGGTCTGCGATTTGCTTCCACTATTAATCTTGAACCCATTTAATTACCCCCATGTCTCTTGCTACCACCATAGTCCAAGCTTTCTCTAGACTCTTCTCCTATAATCTGCTTCCAGTGGGTTTTCCGTCTTCTGCTCTTCCCTCTCCACAGCCCATTCACTACATACCGGGCAGTTTATTTTAAAAATCAAACATCGTACCCCTTCCTCCCCGTTGAAATCCCTTTAGTGGCTTCTTGGTGTTTGCTTGGGGTTTGAATTCACCTCCTTATGAAGGCCTACAAGGCTCTGCATAGTCTGACTCCTGCCTCCCACCAAGCCCCCTATGCCATTCTCTCTCACTAACATCATTGCTACTGGCCCTCTAAGGCTACTAAGCCTTGTCCTGTTTTTGGACTTTGTACTTGCTATATTCTGCCTACAATGCTTTTTCTACACCTTTATACAGTTGGCTTTCCTTCCTCCTTTGAAGCTCTGTTACCTTTGCAGAAAGTTCTTCCCTGATCTCTCTCCAGCAAGGGGCCTCCCCAGTTACTCATCTCGTCACTCTGTTTTTGTCATAGCATTTATCACAATTTCTAATGATCTTGTTTCCCTATTTAATATCTGTTTGGAGCACAGGCATCTTGTCTGTGTTCTTTGCTACTGTATTCACAGTGCCTGGCATGTAGTAAATGCTCCATAAATATTTCTGAAAATGCCTAAATGGTGTGGTTCTCAACATTAAAGAATGAGGATAGTTTTGGGCCACACAGATCTTGACAATCCTTTGAGGCATCCAAGTAGAAATGTGTAGTGTACATTTGGAACTGGAGTGGTCTGAACCTGTTTTAAGGAGAGAGAAATACTCAGCCAGCGCCTGGCTGTTTCAGATTGTCTCAGCAGAGATGTCAAACATGGGAGCAGAGAAGCCACACTGGATGTCCAACCTAGCTGAGCTGTCAAGTGATCCCATCCACAAGCACCGTTTGTTTTGGCCGTGCAGCTTGTAGGATGTTAGGTCCCTGATGAGAAACTGAACTTGATACCCCTCCAGTGGAAGCTCAGAATCCTAACCAGGGGATCACCAGGGAATTCCCAATCCACCACTATCATTTGAATGCAATCACAGAAGACCCCTGGGCCTCCCTGGTGGCTCAACAGTAAAGAATCTGTCTGAGATGCAGGAGACAAGGGTTCGATCCCTGGGGCGAGCAGGTCCCCTGGAGGAGGAAATGGCAACCTACTCCAGTATTCTTGCCTGGAGAATCTCATAGACAGAGGAGCCTGGCGGGCTATAGCCCATGGGGTCACAAGAGACACGACTGAGCACAAGCTGCTGCAGAAGACCCCAGGCAGGAGCTGTCAGTTGAGCCCAGTCAGCCCACAGACCTGTGAGAGAGATCTTAAGCTTAAGTCTTGAGGTAAATATAGTTTCCTAGAACTTTAGAATTTGGAACTCAAGACTCTCAGGCCTGGGAGTTGGTGGCAGATGACAACAGCCTGAGGGAAAGACCTCCTGCTGAAGTGGTGATTGCCCACGCCACCTCAATTCCTCGCCTCCCCTGGAGGTCCAGTTGTCCAGCTCTTCCTTAAATGCCATGACATATTCCAGTATCTTTCCAGTCAATTCCATTATTGGCCTCAGCTAACATTTTTACCAGGTACATCCTAGCAGTCTATCTGCAGGTGAGAGATCTTGAGAAGCTCAGGTCTGCCATACTTAAAAGTCTGTTTGGCACATCAGTTCAGTTTAGTTCAGTCACTCAGTCGTGTCTGACTCTTTGCGACCCCATGAATCACAGCACGCCAGGCCTCGGAACGACAGCATGAATAAACTTCTAGGCATTTTTCTCAAAAATGCACCCATCAGGCCATTGCTTTTCCTCACGAAAGGTAGCCTCAAAAGAAAATTAATAGAGCTGGGTCCCAAAGAAAGCTGCTTTTATATTGTATTACTAGTCAGCCCACACAGTGTAGCATGACCTGAACTAGAAAATAGTAAATAATTGGCTAAAACGGTGGCAGATTCAATCAAATACACCAAGGTGAAGACTCAGGAAAGCACCATCATTTCTGAAGTGGTAATGTAGTCATCTGTATTAACTTGCTTGAAGATGTTCTAAGACAATGTATCTTCAATGTTAACAGAAATAAGGTGAGATATAGGGGATGGGAGACCAAAAACTACGATTTTCACAGTCCCCAGAAATAAGGCTAAGCTGCCCTGCAGACTTCTGGCAGATGCCCAGTAGAGATGAAGATGAGAGCGTCCAGTCACCTTGGTATTAGCCATTAGGATTCTCCTTAGTTCTACCCTTACCAAGCAGCCATCTGATTGTGATTTAGTTTCATAAGAAGGTAAATGAATGAAATTGAGCCTAGAAATTAGTGCACCAAGTTAAAACTCATTTATAGGGACTTCCCTGGTAGTCCCAGTGGTTAAGACTCCACACTTCTAATGCAGGAGGCTTGGGCTCAACCCCTGGTCAGGGAACTAAGACAACACACGCTGTGTGCCCCGTCTTAAAAAAATTTATAAAATACCAAAATCACTGATTCGAGGTAGAAACTAATGACTTCCTCCATTTTTACCCTCCTTCCCTAAAGAGCCTTCCCATAACATGAAATCAACGACAGCATGTCTCCTTTCAGCTCCTACACCTTTTCTGTACTTCTTATACAGTGATATAAAATCAGAGTGCCTTTCTATTCATCATTAACCTGTACAATGCATACTCCTTCTAGAACTTTACCAATCTCTGGGCTCAGATTATCCATTTATGGTGCTAGCACCCAATACATTAACCATTTATCAAGGAGAAAGGAAATTGGTTGCATGGAGAATTTGGTCAGCACCTGTATTTCTTCTTCTAACTGGTCACCCATTCAATCTATTCCCTATTCAATCACCAGTGGTCTTTCTAAAACAACCCTGATACACTCCCTTGCTTAACTTACCCTGACCCCAACCAAGCTTGGCTTAACATTCCATAAATGTTGCACAGATACTTCAGCCAATTGAAGCCTGACTTCAGATTGTGCTGTTGGTGCTCTCCAAGTGTCTTTTCCTTCACATCCCTATTCTCAACAATGTCAGTCTCCACTGCTGGACTGTTCCAGCTTGAGAGCAGTGTCAGGCTTGCTTTCTTCTGCCATCCAGAGCCTGGCACAGTAAGGCAGTGTTTTTACATTACCTTTACCGGCATCGGCAAGTCTAGTCAAAGGTACCTTCAAGGGTTGTCATACATCAAATATATTAAAGCTCATTATATGAGCTACTAAAAAAAGCTCTAGTTCATTTGGTTCACTAAAAGAATGCTAACTTTGCAAGTCATTTATATGAGCCTGCTACCCCAATTACTTACCAGATTTCTCAAACCATTTAATAATCGTTCTTTAATTTCCTCAGCATCCGTTTCTTCCTTCACACTCAGCGTCACTTCCATCAAACGTATCCGTAACACTCATGGCTGGCCTCCCCATCAGCACTGCTCCAGCTCTTTCCAGACTGTTTACTGCTCATGTGACCCCACCCCCACAAACTTTTTATTTTGTACTGGGGTACAGCTGACTAGCAGTGTTGTTGAGTTTCAGGTGAACAGCAAAGGGACCAAGCCACATATATACATGTATCCAACCCACTCTGTTCCTTAGAGGCCACCCACCCGAAGGGAAAGCAATGTGAAAAAGCTGTGTAAACAAAGCACTATACAAATGTAAGTTGTTAGAGATTATAGTTTCTAGTGGCTGATAAAATATCACCAAAGAAAAGTGCTTCCATAAAAGTTTTATTTATCCCCACAACAACCCTGTGAGGTAGGGTGATCAGGGCATTTGAAGATGAGAAAACTAAATCTACATTACTTGTTCACGGCTATACTGCATAGTAAATATGTAGAAATTAAATCGAGTGTTTTAAATGTCCATGATTTATATCAATTCATGTGGAAAAAGGCAGAGAGAATACTAACTCCCCCCGACCTTAATGCCAAAAGGACACCGCCTTGAAAATCCCATTTCAAAAGATGAAAGTATATTTCATTGCTCATTTCTACAAAGATTTATAAAATAAAAAAATAGTGAAATATTTTACAGTTAATATATATAATGGTCTCATTCAGGGATATGTCCTTCAGCTGTGTATATGATCAACTACTTCAAGTGCTAGAAACGCAAACTCTTAAAAAGTATGAAAGACAATGATAATGAGCAGTAGCCTCAATCTTCTTTATTCCTCCAAGTATCCTGAATAAGTTCCGTGAAATCTGGTAAACTCCACCACAAAGAAATATCTGGTAAACTTTATTTTGTTGCCTACTCTCAAACCACTGTCACAGTGAGCAGTGATTGCCCAAATCTATTAGAATCATTTGGAGAGCTTTTAAAAAGCACGGACTTCTCAGGCCCCACTCTAGACTCAGACAATTCTGCAGAGGTGAAGGCCTCAGGAAGCTGTATTTCGAAAGCTCCACGGAGTGACACAAAGGAGCAATCAGGTTCGGGAGCCACTGATGTATTTTAAAACACTGATATCAAAACCATAAAGTGAGTATAACCCTCTTGCTCTCAACTCTCCTTTTTAAAAATTCCTCAAAATGCATTACAACCCTCGAATTCTGCCTCTGGTCAAGTAATTTTAATTCAAGATACAGAGAAACATCTTATAAAAATGTATCCTAGTGAGTTGAGACGTGGATTCCAATTATAATTTACGTAGCATTTAGATATAACGTACCGAGTTCTGTGGTTCTTATTCTGAAATTTCAAATTCTATTTTATACAGGTTCCTAGTAGGCTTTTAACTCAGGGGAAGACATGAAAAATAATGACATAATCAAGCACATAAGCACTGAAAAAAATATTATACTCAAAAACAGCTTCATGAGAGGAATAAGAAAGTGAATGAATGACAACCTAAGGCCTTTTGGCCCATACACTTTTGTTCCCAGTCCACTCTTCCCCTATAAGGGGAAATAAAATAAACATTCTTTCCTAGTTGCTTGGCATAGTTATTCGGTGGGTGACTATTAACACTAAGTTAATTTAGATACACAAGAGATTAAAAGAGACAACAAATAAATACCTAGGAAGACAGAGAGAATCCGGGTCAGAAAGCCCTAACTAGCTAACGATGCAGTACGTAACACCACCGTGTCAGTGCAGGTAAAGGAGGCGCCAGTGTCCTGTACATCTCAGCTTTGTGTGACTGACAGAAGACGTGCAAAAGATCTGGTCCTTATGAAGAAGTCTGTGCTTGCTGTAAAGATTTGTAGGAATAATGAAATGCGTTCTTCATTGATGAGATGAAGTCTCTGTTTTTCAGGGAAGTTGACTGAACAAAACAATGAAAAACAAACTTCTTTAGATGGTTAAATGAAAGAAATATCTAATTGAAAAAGTCATTGGCCAAAGATAACCTTTTTTAAAAAAAATGATTCTATGTTTAACCATCCCCCCCAAAACCCCCAAAACAAACAAACCAGGAAAACCAGAGAAATATAAAAAAACAATATACACATCCATTTTCACTTAACAGTTACAAGAAAATAGCCATTTATAGAAGTTACAATGCTTTCAACAAATCCCCCTCCAAATTCTGGGAAATAAGATAAAGCCATTGGGTAAATAAATATACATACTAGCTAATATAAAACAATTTATGCTTTTAAATTGTTGTCAACTTTAAGACCCAAGGAGAAATACGGTGCTATAAATCTGATCAGGGCTACATATATTACATGGCGTTAAAAAACACAACTGATTAAAACATCCTAACAATAATACAAATATTTAAAAGAATGTCTTTAAAAGTCAGACATTTACCACTGGAAATATCACAATTATAGTATGTACTTCAGAGTTGTAATGTGTATATAGGTCACTTTTTCTGTGTCATCATCAGGTACCCATCTCTCCTGCATTTACTATGGTCAGTTTCTAAGAGTTCATGTTTCCTGTGTGAACTGAAGGGGCTGGGCACATCAATTCATAAACACCTCCATTTAACTAAACGGAAATGTTTAAGATAACATCTACCAACAGATAAAGGAAAGAAGGACTAATAAAACATGTTAAAGAGGAAGGAAGCTGGATAACAGTCTCTAACTTATTCTAAATTTTGTATTAATAACAAATTTAAAATTACTCAAATCAAATAATGAAAAAAATATATTAAATTGCTATCAAGAAATTTTCTCAGGCCATAGGAAATTTTCCCTTAGCTTATTTCTTTACAGAATCTTGTTAGGCTTGATTCATTTGTCAGTTGACTTAAAGGAACTCTCCAGCAGGGGATCAAAAGCAGCTTTACCAATAAAAGGTGGTTGAAGTAGTTTTTAAAGTGCCTGTCAGCACAATGCTTTATACAGGTGCTTCCATTTCCCCTCTAGTTCTGGGAAAGCCCACAGAGTATATGTACTTAACTGGTCAAGCTTTCAGCAATTATAATGTAAGCTGAAAGTTTAGATCTTATATAGGTTTTGCTGTTTGAACATAAAAAGGGAGCAAGGAGAAATGTAACCAGGTTCACAATTTTGAGCAAGAGCATATGTAAAGGTAACGTATGTACATTTTATTTCAAGAAAGACAGGAGACAAACAGCATAAAGATGCCCAGATGCCCTAAAGATAAATACATTTCAAAGATTCTCATTAAAATGAATCTGTATTGTTTTTTCCTGCAAGCAAAATACCTTTCTTTAAATTAAAAACAAACAAAAAAACCCCCAATATTCTGAATTGCAAAAAATTTTTTTTTTTTTGCAGAAAATCTGCCATGATTATTTTTTTTAATGAATAAGGATTTTCCACAAAACAGGCTTGCTCTACATGCTAGATTTTTAAACAGTTCAGTGACACAATATGCTAACTACATACACAACAGATAATATAGTAAGAAAACACTCAACCTGATGAAAAGTTAAAATCTTCATTAATACACTGAAAATTGACATAACTCATGCCTTTAAAATCAAAAATACAAAAATTAAATGTTTTCCTAAAAAGATTTCCTTATTTTAAGGATTCATTTGAAAATGAAGCTGCATGTAATTTGTACAATAAGTTGTACAAGTAAACAGGTAATATACATAAAAAATTAAGTGACATACTCCTCAATTATCAGTTGTCCACCTTTAATTTCCAATACTGTACTTTCTTAACAAGCATACAAAATATCAAACTTCTCTTTAGAAAAAGTGCCGTTCTTTGACATCCTTTACACAAAAACAGTCTGAGCCTGTGGCATGTTAATGCAGTTGAGAGGCAAAGCATACTAACTTTTACAAATTCTACCTCCATAAAAAGCCTCCCGAAAAAGAGATTACACGCCACTATAAAAATATCAACCTCTTGTGGTAGCTGCATCAGAGAACCAAGGCTTGAAGACTATTTCCATATAGCATAGAAAACCACTATGAGAGCGTACTGACTGCACTGGTGGCCCGGGAGTCTACTGCACACAGGGTTATGCACAGCTGCTGCGAGGTACCAAGACTGTTACACGGAGCTTAAACTGATTGTGACCGAGAGCATAACAGAGGTACTACCAGCCCATGCAAAGTAACTAAAAATACTGAATCACTGTGCTGAACACTTCATTCCTGGAGAAAACCAAAGGCATCAGTAACCAAATCAAGCCCGACAGGTGGCCCAATCCATCCTCCTCAAAGACTGGTGAGCACAGTGAGGTCTGAGGTATACCTTTATCCATCACGTCTGTGTGCCACTGCGAGATAGTACCACTCGGAACACATGCCATCACAATGGTCTACATCTTTTGAATATTAAGTCATTCATATATTCTTATCTACCCAGTCTCTTGAATTTTGAAAAGATTTCACCTACAGTAGAATATTACAGAAACAAAATATAAATGCATGTTCTCTCTAAATGAAACTTACATGGACTAAAAGTAGAGGGTATTTTTAAACAAATATACAATATGCAGGCAGACAAAGCAGGAAAACGGCCATTCAAATGTATAATAAAAAACTAAAAATTTACTATTTCCAGAAAACTATGAAGCGCCTCAACTAAAAGGAATGCATAATGAAATTCTAATCTATTAATAATACAGGTCAAAAATGTAAAAAGGTTATAAACCTTAACAGGAAAAATAAAACAACTTTTACTGGCCATTCCTGTTGAAATGAGAATTTTAAAGTAACAGAAAAGTGGCTACAAACCCACTTAGAGCACCAAACAGAGAGAAAATAAAAGTCCATTTTCATCTCTGTTATTATCATAAAATCCTGTGTGACTACAGGTCAAACTGCTGGTGGCAGAAACAGAATTCTTTATAAACTGCAGATGTCCTGTACATAAAAAAATTTCACTGGAGTTGCACTAGTTCTAAAGACGCTTCTGTTTTCGCCTACCTACTGTGTGTATTCAATCTGAGAGAAAGTCTCTTTCTGTAACCCTTGATTATTATTGGGCACCAAGATAAGAAAAGCAAGACGGGGTACAAAAATGCAAAATTTCAACAGTAATGGCAATGTTTTTGTCTTAGTCCAAAAGGGTCCTGCATCCTCTCCCCCTTCAGTGATCTGACAAGTCTTTGTACTTAATCGGGGGGCAGCAAGTCATGCAAGCGAAACCGGTCTCTGATGTGCGGTCGAACGTCTTCATTCTGTTGGAGACAGACATTTTAAAAGCCACGAAACTTAAAAGACACGATGCTCAGAGCATTATGAACATTCTGACTTTGCAGGGAAACTATGGCTATTTATTTCATAATTTACATCATTATTATTATTTTTGCCAAATGCAAAGACACTACATAGAAGTAAACTTAAATTTAGATGCAAAAGAAAAGCTCGTCATTAACGCATCAATTTTGAAAGAACAGTGATGCAGGAAAAGATCAAACCAAAAGACAGACAAAGCATTTAGCCACTGAAGTCTACTTTACACAGTAGTTTTAAATTTAATCCATGGATATAGCAGAAAAAATTCCCAGAATAAAATTTCGGTACCATAAGCATCAGCTCTAGACCTGAACTCAAAACGGATTGAACACAGCCAGCTAGTGACTTGCCGCAGGAAGGTCGGTGAGATTAAACGATGCGTACAATTTTAAATACTGATAAACATAATTTATAAGGTATAATCTTTTTCAACTTCTGCCCTAATCTCTCACCATGTTTACTTAAAACATCAGTATTTCAATAGAGTTAAAGCAACAAAAAAACCTAACAAAAAGATAAATGAAAAGATATACTTACCAGTTCTACTAGCTTCTCCAGAAATGGGATCAATTTTAGCAGTTCATTGTCATTTTTATCCATAAACCAGCTTTCTATAGGGATTCCATTAGATAGCTAAAATGATAAATAAGGAATTAACTCTTCTTTTCATTTACAGTTTGCCTAAGTTGGAAAAGCTATAAAAAGAAATAACAGATTTTAGTAAATATTAATCCATTAAGTTCCTTTAAAAAAGGAATGCCATCAGAGTTTATGCCTGTCACAGTCTTTGGCATCTTAATAGTGCCAGACACAGATGTGAAGGAATAAACTGAAACCTAACTGGTTTTTCAGAGTAATTCTTAGTGTATATAAAATTTAACAAGAAATATTCATTAAAATAAGTTTTGCGTTAACATAACTAAAAACATTACTCATTAGAGAAATAGTAGTCGATGCTAGGCATTTTGAATAAAGAAATACTGCCATTTAATTTATTTACTTTTGGAATACTGCCATTTTAAACAGAGAGAGGCATATGCGCGACTGTGTCCTGATCACTGTTTTACTCCCACACAAGATAACCTGCAACGCAGCAGGGACACAACAAACCGACTCAATGGTATTCCGTTGAAATCTAAAAACAAAACTACAAACCGTATTTGTTTTATAGTAAATATTCTCTAGGATATCATATCTTTTAATATTTACACAGAACACTGTGTTTAAGATGGAGGGTAACTGAAATTATTTTATTTACAAACCAATTCTTAAAAACATTTAAAATGCAAGGAAATGAAAAGTAGTGACCTAAACTGAACGTATTTCAATACCATAGGCCATCTTCCCCCCTTGTATTTATTCTCTTTTATGTTTTATTATGGACACTTTGAAACACAGAAGTTGAGGGCAAGTCTTGTTTCATCTATACCCAACCCCCTTTCCACATCCCAATTCTGCACTGATTTATTCTGACGAAAATCTCAGTCGTATCTCATGAACATAATACTCAATGTAAAATCCATCTGGCAAAGATGGCCCGTCTCTCTCTCTCTACGTATGTATCTATCTGTTTATGCCGCGCTGCATGGCCTATGAGAGCCTAGCTCCCTGACCAGGGGTGGAACCCAGGCCCTCAGCAGTGAAAGTGCCAAATCCTCAACACTGGATGCCACAGACTCAACTAGAGTTGAATTTATATGTCTAAGAAACACTGACAAAGGGTACAAATATATTGACAAAATAGTCTAAGATTTCAAAAGGTCAAATTACACAGACCAGAAGAACACGGTGTAATTCTCAAATTATTTACAATTAAAATTACTGATTTAACAACGGCTAAGAATGCTACTGGGGCTTCCCCAGTGGCCCAGTGGTGAAGAGTCTGCCTGCAACGCAGGAGACATGGGTTCAAACCCTGGGCTGGGAACATCCCCTGGAGGAGGAAATGGCAACCCGCTCCATTATTCCTGCCTAGAAAATCCCATGGACAGAGGAGCCTGGTGGGCTACAGTCCATAGGGTTGCAAAAGAGACACGATTTAGCAACTAAACAACAACAAGAAGGATGCTATCAAATGGTATGTATCTTACAGCCCCTTCTTAGGGTTTTACTATTTCAAATCTACATGTATGTTGTACTTCATTTAAAAGAAAAATTTCCACAAGGAATATACTAATTTGGCACTTCTAATTCTAAGATGACACTAAACAGGGAAATCCCGCCAGTGAAAACTCTGCTGCCCCATCACACTGTCTGGCAGCGTTCGTCTGAGTTTGTTTAGCAGCCTTCTTCCTACCTGATATGCAAAGGCTTGCGGTGAGTTGTCAATTATTATAGTTTTTGAAAGATCTCTTCCAAGGATATTTAAGTCCTTTATATAGTTTCCTTGTACACAAACACAATGTTCACGGAAAAGCCGGTGCCTAAACATAAAAGTAAAAACAAGTTAACTAAAAGATAAAGTATCTGTAAAAAGCACAACACATACTGAAACATATACAATGCACACACCACAGGCTTTACAATTAAGCCTTGTCATTTTCTCTCACAAAGGAAATTCAATTACAAGTTGTGGGCCTAGGCTTCGGGCTACGGTCTTATAAAAAACTCTTGGCAATTATTGAAACCTTACAACCAAGTATTACCATGTCTTAAAGAACTTTGGTTTATCCCAAAATTTTATATTAAATGATAAAGAGGGATGAAAAACTCTGTAAATTGTTTTTGTAATTTATTTACCCAGGAGAGCTCAGTTCAGATGCAGCATCTGGTTGTCATCGAGGTCCTGCTTTTTAACCAATTTTCCAGATGGTTGACTGAGGCACAAGGAGGTCAAGTGACTTGCCCAAGGTCACACAGTAAGTCAGCGGTTAGCCCCGCAATGGGACCCAGGGTCCTCCCGGCTCCCAGTCCTTTGCTCTAACCAGAAGACCACACCGCCTCCCTAGCCCTGCACATGCCAGAATAGAAAACATGAGAAGGGATGCTTCTGTGTTGGCATTAAAAAAAAAGTTTTCAGTTTCTCTTATAGATTTTGAGGAAAGGTGCAGAGGCCAAAACATTCCATCATTTCAACTTTTCCCAAACACCCGTGCTTTAACTGTGTGCGTGATTTGGAAAAACAAGGATTGAATGAAAGGATGAATTCAGATTTAAGTGTAACAAAATTGATCTTTCACCAGTGAAAACTGAAAAAGTTATATCATTTTAAAACGAAAGCTATTAAGTTTTGTAATATTTATATACTTGTAATATTTATATAATCTCTAGCACTCAAAATATATTAGTTTCTGAATATTACTAATAACTGGTACAGATTATCCTGAAACACACTACTTGCATACATTAATAATTTGGTAGTTTGGCTTCCTTGTGTCTTAATCCCACTATACAATTTTTAAGGAGCTAGGACTTATGCATTCATAATATTTTTAATTCTCAGATTTTAAGAAAGCAGCATTTTCTACCAACAAAATCTGTCATAGGTCTAAGAACAACCAGTAACTGGTATTTTAATCGGTGCCAATGGTAATGGAAAAGAGGAAGAATCTTAAAACCAGACAAAACATAATACTATAAACAGTTTTTTCTAATGATTATCTACGTCTGAAAGGTTTAAAGACAGTCCTACTTTGAAAATATAAGGCTAGACAAAAGAATTTAAGTCCTGGTTGGACCTAAATAAGATCCTACATTTTATCTGTATAAACATCCAGATAAAAGGAAATTGGAGGCAGGTACAGTGGGTACCTCCAAGTCACACTGATAACTTCTCCAATAGCAGCAATTCACCAGACACAGGGGACAGCTAGCTGAGTATATATATGGAGACTAATGATTATTTTAATTATAAACTCCTCCCAGTTAGCAGGAATCTGAGGGTTGCTGCTGCTAAGTTGCCTCAGTCGTGTCCGACTCTGGGCGACCTCACAGACGGCAGCCCACCAGGCTCCCCGTCCCTGGGATTCCCCAGGCAAGAACACTGGAGTGGGTTGCCATTTCCTTCTCCAATGCATGAAAGTGAAAAGTGAAAGTGAAGTCGCCCAGTCGTGTCCAACTCTTAGCGACCCCACGGACTGCAGCCCACCAGGCTCCTCCGTCCATGGGATTTTCCAGGCAAGGGTACTGGAGTGGGGTGCCATTGCCTTCTCCAATCTGAGGGTTAGTAGCTAGTATTTGCAATTTTAAAAAGAAATTACTTTTGCTCGTCATCGAATTAGCATTCAGACTCCTGGGACTTTCTGAATCGACTTTGTCACCAACGCAGGTGGCGCCCTATAGCACTCTTAGTGCGTTCAATACACAGTTCAAGAAGCTTTTCCTGTTTTAAGTTTTTCAAAATACAACTCGATGAAACGAATTTAAACTCCCAAAGGCGTAGGTTCTATAAAACTAGTTTAAAAGAAGGCTTTTAACTTGTAACATCACAACTGCATGACTGTGATTTGTCCCCTAGTAAAATGAAAGCTTCACAAGAGAAGGGCTATGCTGCTCACTGTTCCTGGAGCACTGGAGGTGCTAAATGGAAATCTTCAGGAGTGAGGTCATCAGAGCAAAATCACTTGTACGCTTTTATTATCAGGTAAAATGAGCATAAATTATAATATACTTTTATGAAAATAAAATACCATTTTCTTTTGTGTGTCTGAAGCTTGTTTATATGGAAGATAAAATGGAAACTGACTAAACGACAAATTTTGATACTTTAAATTTTTTTTAAAAAAAAGAGGGAAAAGTCTCCTAAATGTGGGCATTAGGAAAAGCCTTTCACTATAGCTGAAACCACTCAATAATAAAGGTACTACTGACAGTAGAAATTAAGTTTAGGATTTTCCACTCTAAGACAATATGTGAGGAAATATTCAAGAAAATGAACACCCAGATACCAAAGCTTTCAGGAGGCTTTTCCTGCATCTCTCATTCAGCTCTTGATCAAAACTCAAAGATTAACTCCTATACTTCAGAGGATGCAGCAAGACTGAGGAGTCTTGGTATCTCACTTCAGTTGACAGAAGTAATGAAACTAATTTTCAAATTGTGTTAAATTACTGAAAACACGCCCACCTAACCAGTAATACACTGCATCTGCTGGCTTAGGACACACACACAAGGAACTGAGTCCAGATCAGAATCACCTGAGTGACTAAACCAACTGCAATTTCCAATTAGACTCAAGTAACATTTTCTTTCCATGGAAGATAAATTTGCTCTTGAAAAAAAAACAAGAGTTTAATTTGATCTTTTTTGTTAAAATTAACTTTCATTTCTATGTCATTAAAAAGATGACATAACATGCATTATCTCAGAGGCATTAAGTGAAAACATCATGCACAGTGAAAAATTCCACATACCCTCAGTTTCCCCCCAATCCCAAAGTGAGGATACATATGTACAAGTGAATAAACACCTTTGATCTTTGTATCCATTAAAGAACGTCTGTCTGGAGTTTAATTAGGAACTCTTAAAGAGTTTGGGGGCTTAAAAGAAAAAAAATCACTTATTTTCACCATTTAACACAACAAATCTCTATAAATGCAGCCAACTAAAAATGGCCATCAAAATTAAATAGAATCATAGTAATTTCATAGTTCAGTGTGACAGACATTTCCACTATTTCTTAATTAAATTTACCTGACCAGTTGCTTTTTAGGGTCTAGTATGTTCAGTAACTTGTCTGCATACACCTTCTTAGAAGCAGTAAAAAGAATGATCTACAAATTCAGGGGAAAAGAAGTAATCATTATACATGATCTAAATGGGTACTGTATTGAATAAAATAAAAATACTTAAATAATTAACTTAAGTATGTTTACCTCATACATCTGAGACATTCGTTCCAGGAACTCCCTGAAGAATGGTCTTAATCTCACGTAAACCTGAAAAAAACACAAAGATGGGCTTCAGAAAATAAAAATATGAAACAGAAAAAACTTATTTATAAGGTATGCTCTAACTTTGAATACAATTTAAAAGTTCATATGAATAAAAAAATTTACTAAGTACCACTTGACCAAATATATTTCGCATACCAAAACAATCTTTTGGTAGGATAATAGTAATTGCTGGTGATCATTTCACTTTTTCATACTCAAATAGCAGCATATAATAGACCTTCATGGAATGTAATTTTAATGAACAGTTAAACTAAGAATGGCAGTTTGCCCTCTGAGACTCTGATCCACCAATCAGCTCCATCTTCCAGCCAGGGAGCATCCATCCAATTATGAGGCAGGCTGTGTGTCCACCTCTAGCTGACCTGTCTCAATGACCTTCCTCAATGATCACTCAGAATTTCTTCTCACTTGCTTAAGAATACCTTTATTTTCAATTTCTATTATGGTAAATAATGTTTAAGAAGGAGATGTCTGGATTGGTGGGTTTAACTAACAAGAATGTTTCAGAAATCAAGCTTGTTCTACACTTACTGATTCAGATGTGGTATCTAAATTAGCACTACTGGGCTACTTGAGATTGAAAATATAATAATCAAACACACCAGTTATCAAAACCAACTGACAATATCAGGACAGACTACAGTAACCAAAGAACTGACTCTAAATATATTATTGTCTTACTTCTGTCTGTCTTTCTGCCTATATTTAACGCAGCTCTTGTAATATACTCAAGAAGCACAGAAATATGTCATGAACAAGCACTAAAAACTGATTTACAAAAGACTTTAACTCCTTTAAATTATATTTATTTTGTGACAAAAAGTTTTTACAAAGAAAAGTTTGTACTTCACTCAAAGGTGATTGTTAAAGTAAAAAAAGCACGAAAGACAAACACACCCTCGCGCCAGATTTCCTGGGCGCAGTGGCTGTGGTGGCAACACGGTCAAAACTTAGGCTTCACTGCATTTAACTGTGTCATCAGTACACATCTCAACAAAAATGACCTTATGATAAAAATCTAGTTCTGGGAATGTTTCAGAGCAGAACAGGGAAATCAGGCAAAGGACTTTAGAGGGAAGGGACTATGTACTAACAGTCTTTGTAATTTCTAAAGCCCAAACAGTGTAAGAGAAAGCCAAATATATAGTAAATATGTGATAAAAAATCTGTCAAATAAATTTAATAATAAACAGACTTAGGCAAATAAAACTGCCTTAAGCAATATAAACAAAACTGAGAAGGAAAGGCAAGACCACACACTACAGGACAACTACACAACTACAGACTCGAAGGCCAACCATTGAATCTCCTTAAGAACTGATCACTGTGGAAGACAAATCCCAAACAACTATTAATGTTAATAATATCACCCTATTCCCACTTACAGGCTAGAATAGTAAGTCAAAGTGTGTGTCAGTCACTCAGTCGTGTCTGACCCTTGTGACCCATGGACTGTAGCCCACCAGCCTCCTCTGTCCGTGGGATTCTCCAGGCAAGAATACTGGAGTGGGTTGCCATTCCCTTCTCCAGGGGATCTTCCTGACCCAGAGACTGAACTCATGTCTACTGCACTGCAGGCAGATTCTTATATTCTTTATATTCTTCTGCAGTCTGAGTTACCAGGGGAGCCCAGCATAATCAAGATTTACTCATTTCTAATCCTGTTACAAGGCAGCTGATCTCAGTAGCTTTGACTAATCAAAAATGAAGGCAGTCACACACTCCCACTACTAGCAAATAAAAAAATCATTAGTATCCAATCCCTATCCTTTAGGATGAGATACAAAAATTTTAACTAGATTTGCACTTCTAATAAATTTTAACATTTGCATCCTAAAATATTTGGTATAGTTGGGTAGTTTTCAACACACTTTATTTGATAATCCAAGTAACTGACAGATTCAGATATATTACTACCTTAACTGACAAAATCAATTTTTATTCATTATGGAACACTTCAAAATATATTTGTAATGGTTAAGGGAAAAACTATCAATTCAGTTGATACTTTTTTTCAGTCAACCTTATCTCATGGAAGATGATAAACCATGAGCCATCAGAGACCTCTGTTTGCTGCTAAGAAGCAGTTGGATGCATCTAACAACCAAAGTGCCTCATTCCTGCATGTGTGTAAATGCCTCCATTTGCTTTCAGTATCCCTATCACTTGCTCATACTATAGATTAAAATGAGCAGGGCCTCTACAATTTGGGGTTTGTCTCCTCTGAAACCTAAAATACGTCCACTGTAGAGGAACACTTCCATTTAAACAGCATTATCTAAGCACAGTCAGTGGCCACGGTTCAAAGGGGACGTGTCCCACTGCTTGCACTTGGGGATTAGGCAAAACTGTGGCTTCACTATGATTCTACGACGCTGACTATGCTGAGAAATGTAACACACATCTTAGAATCTGACATTACTTTCAAAATGTGCCTGTTTACTGGGGATGAAGGCAGCGCTGAGATGGGGGAACAGAGCACAAGAGTGTTTTCTTAGCACGAGAATAGAAACTGTTCACTGTAGATGTTCCTACTCTCAGAGCAGACTCACTATTTGAAACACAGGAAGGTGTTTCCGGATTAAAAGACATAAGCAGAAACAGACAGTTAGGGAAAAGGTGCTGAAAGGAACACAGCAGCAGCGAGCAGGAATGGGATGGGACCACGCGAGGCTCTGTCACTTGTGAAAAGGCAAACATCTCAGGGAGAAAAATAGAAACAGAGTCACAAGGCCAGCAGGACCTAAGTCATTCGGATGGATATACTGAAGCAGAAATATACAGAAGTCAAGAAGCACTAAGCACTGTCCAGCAGGAGAGCAGAAGAGCTGTACGGGATGCACAATCAACAGACTACACCCTCTACTGTGTTAGGTCAGAGACACAACCATACAGATACACGGACACGCCTCTGAAGGCTTCAGAATCGATTCCACAGATGCCCTTTTCTTCTCCTAACCGTCTCCTAACAAAGATTCCCGTCCCGAGTTACTTACTTCCTATTCTCTACATTCTTCCACTACTTAGTATTTCAGAAATCATCCTCCTTTACACTTGCAACTCTTCAAAGTCATTTAGTCACCCAAATGTTAAGACTAGGCCGTAAGTTTCATTTCAGGCTGGTGTATATATGCTCCTTTAACTATACAGCAATTATTCTAGGTACAGAACAAATAGTTTTAATCACTAAACCAAATATATTTTGAAAAAGTCAAAGTCTTAATGCATAATGCTATAATAATGAACAATTATGATATAAGAACAGCACACACAAAGACATGTCTGAAATAAGACTGCCTACTACCCAGAGATGTTCATGCCATGAAATGTTTATTATACAGAACTTTTGTACATTTCTTACTCATGACTCAATTTATTTTGGAACTGGAAGTTTGTACCTCTTAATTCCCCTCACTTATTTCATTATATGTTCACGCTGTAAACTTTTACAACAAAATCTACTAGAATAATATCTGTAAAAATAATGATAACTAATCTTGTGTGATATATTGTGAACTGATTTTACCAAAACTTAGATGATATCTGACAGTCAGCCTATACTTTCTTTAGTACTAAGACAAGAGAATGTTCTGTAACTGTGCATACAAGATGCTGCTGCTGCTGTTGCTGCTATGTCGCTTCAGTCGTGTCTGACTGTGCGACCCCATAGACGGCAGCCCACCAGGCTCCCCCGTCCCTGGGGTCCCCCCTGACCCTTGTGACCCATGGACTGTAGCCCACCAGGCTCCCCCGTCCCTGGGATTCTCCAGGCAAGAATACTGGAGAGGGTTGCCATTTCCTTCTCCAATGCAGGAAAGTGAAAAGTGAAAGTGAAGTTGCTCAGTCATGACCCCATGGACTGCAGCCCACCAGGCTCCTCCGTCCATGGGATTTTCCAGGCAAGAGTACTGGAGTGGGGTGCCACTGCCTTCTCTGAAGATGATGCTAATAGGTTATAAATGGTTAACAGAAACAGATTTAATAAAAAGTCATTAAAATAGCTATCCAGTCACAAATTGACTATATTTTGTGAAAGTCTATCTAAACTCAAATTTATGTCTAAGTGTGCAATGTCAGTTATATATACTGATTTCTGTAACTAAACTATTATCTTAGTTATCTAGGTGACTTTATGAGCATGACCAAAAGCAAGGGGACACCCAACAATCTCAATTTGCAGGCAAAACTGGAAAAAAAATTCTTACATGTAGATCTTTTTAGGAAAAATACTTCTAGTTTTAAGCACAGATAATATGACCCTAATATATTTTGAAAAAAAGTATCTTTTAATATTTTTTCCATGAAATCCTTTGAACTTATTGCTACACTGTTGCAGGAAGGAAAAGAAAAGATCAAATTCGATGGTATTCACCCACTTAAGAGTATGGCACCTTTAAATAAAAAGATGATTGGTGGATGCTACTTATTTAAACAACAGAAAACCAAGAACACTGAAGAAGGTAGAGTTCAGCACACATACACCAATATATACCACGGGGATATAAGAGGCTCTGCCAATTTTTTAAAACCTTCTGTACACCTCAGTTTCTTCATCTATAAAATCGGTATAATAACAGTACCTACATAAGGTTACTGTAGTAAATAAGTTAATACATATAAAGCACCTAGAACACTACCAGCACATCAAGACCCTCAACAGGAATTATTACTATCCATGTGATTATTTAAGTTATCAGCCATAAGGAGAACACCTGGAAAGAGCAGGATTTTATGGGGGTAGGACCGGGCAACCACACTCAAAGAGAAAGCTCTATCTTCACTTGTAGAAGAAGTAAAGTAAGTCAACGGATTACTAATTATTTAACTTGGTTAACATTGTCTTTGCATCAATACCAGATCATAGAGACAAAACCCAAATCTTTCCCATAGAAAGAGGGTTGCTCAGATACACCCTGTGCAGGAGGCCTCAACTTCATAATCCATAGGTGATTTAAAAGTCATCTTTTGCTTCACACAGTTTCAATAAAAGGCAGACTGCTGCTGGGGATAGTATCTGCAGGTGGATCAATCTGAGAATGAATAGGTAAATACTGAAACATCATAACCAACACAAATGAAACTCTCAAACTAAAACCTTCTGTAAAATCTTACACTGTATTAAATAGAAATAAATTTGAAAAGATATTTTCTTATGGAGTCCAAACGGGATAAAATGTTTCATGTATTCATACAGAAGGTATATTAAAAATTAGCAATGAAGCATACTTTTCAAGTCATGGCCATTTACACACACACACACACACACACACACAATTTTTCAATTTGAGTATGTATGTACACATATGTGTGTATGTATATATATATATAAGGTTTAATGTGTTTCTTAAAATCAAGTTTACTGACTTTAAAAGCAAAAAAAAAAAAAAAACCCAAAAGCTCACATAGCCTTCAAAACCAAATTCTAAATTCTTAAGTCTCCAATTTAATATGTTTAATAGTCAACTGTCACCTCTCCTAAAGCTGCAAAATATTTTCAGCTACTGAACAAGAATTTTCTGTGTATTTTTAAATGAACTACTTCTAATTTTAAGATACATTTATAAAGAATACAAAAGCCATGATGAAAAAATTAGTACCAATGACTGACTATACTTACTAATAAGGATGGAAAAATTATTTTAAATGCTGACTTACAACTCATTATCAAAAATATTATTCCCTATCAGATATAAAATATTACTTTCATCCTCAATACTGTGTCCATGGTCCCGGATGTTTTAAGGAACAAGTATACATACTACTTTTAGATAATAAAATTATGCTTTATGAATGTCAAAACAAAATGCCTCCTGTTTAGTATCAATTTAAGTCAGAGCATGAGGGGAGGAAAAGTTTGATTAAGTATCTACTAACAGAACTCTTTATTTAAATAATTGCTTTTTTTCTTCATCAAGCAAAAATGCTGACTTTTCTAGGAAAGATTGCAGAAAAGAGATAGATGCCACCGACCTTCTACTTCTATATTTCTGTAGTATAAAATATTTGAAATCCTTACAAAAATTATCCTAGGCTGTAAGCCTCCCAGAAAACAAACTACAATAAAGAGGAAGAGGCTGAGCTTTGCTAAACATGGGGTTTCCCACCCACCTTTCCCCCCAACGCTTCCCATAAAAGCAACCTCTACTATTAAAACAAAGCATACTTTAGCAAGTAGCTCCCTATAGGATCCTATCTCTCCTTGAGTGCTTACCACAATCTGATTTCTGGACAGCTGACCCAAAGTTTGTTGATTTTACTGATCTTCAGAAAGCCACTGACTGGCTAAAAGTCTTATTGGTGAACAGAGTCAAAAATCAGATGCCCCTGCCATACTTTACAGAATGAGGAGTTGGACAACACAGTTACGTTTGGTGGCACTGTGGTGAAACATATGAGGCATCTTCTTTTTGTCTTCAATTAGCCACGTTTGGGCTGGGTAGCTCTATTACATCTTCAAAAAACTGAGCTCCAGTTCTTGATGGAGACAGAGGAAGGTCATTGAGGAGGTGGTTCAGCTCAAGAGCTAAGTGAAAAATCTGTCTTTTGATTCAGTCCTGCTTGTGGATAGAAGTCATCTTCTGGATGGAAGAGGGAGTGAGATGACCTAGAGTCTTGAATTGGTGGATCTGCAGGAACAGAAACTAAATACAGTGGAGACCTCTTAACTGAGTAACACCACGAGACGGATTTCCTGACAATGTGTCAATATAAGCTAAATATAAAAATGAAAACATGTGCATTGGAACTGATCATGCACTTGGTTTTCCAGATAGCAAATGCATTTGTACCATTCTACGAATAAATATGTTTTCCAGTATCTAACTGTAAAACAATTCATGGAAAAACTATCAATTAAGGGAAAAGAAAAAATACATTCAAACAAAAAAATCTATCAACTTTGCCTTAGTGAATGCCACACCCTCATTTTAAACACTCAGTTACTCTTTCAAATGACTTTTTCACAAACTATAATCTGTCTAATCTATATAGTGTCAGTGGTAACATATATCAAAATTTTCATTTGAGTTGGATCTTTTAGGTTTATCCCCTAGAGAAATGGAAATTCAAATACACTCCAGGTACTAAATTGAGGCTTGAATAATCTAAGTCTTCATTGTTCTAAGTCTTGCATTAACTAAGCTGATCCCTACTTATCAATCAAAAGAAGCAAGGCAATCTTTAAACATTGAGTAGTGACCACCTTAAAATTTCCCTCAAACTTTCATCTGCAAAAACCTTAGAAAGCCTGTCATCAGGGTATAGTGGATCTAATTCTAAATCTCTCAATATATTAACAAGAATTTTGATGAACATCTGATTACTTACTTCCATTTAGAATTTGAATATATAAATTTACTGCATATACTCTCATAATTATTAGACCAAGGGTCAGCAAACTATGGCCTTTGAGCCAAATCCAGATCATCACTTATTTTTGTTAAGTAAAGTTTTACTGGAATGCAGTCAGGCTTATTCATTATGCGCGATCTATGACCACCTTCATGCTACAATGGCAGAAAAAGCAGTTGTGACACAGACTGCAAAACCTCAAATAACAACAACTGGCCCTTTATAGGAAAAAGTTTGCCAACTCCTGATACAGACAATTATTAAAACATACAGAAGACAAATTACATTTTAAATTGTTCTGAAAGAGAACAGCAAACAGAATTAAAATTAGATACAGTTCTACCTCAACAAACTTACCATAAAAAGAAAGCAAAAGTAACAGAAGTCCCAAGAGGACACTTTATCTGGCTTTGATTCAGATGAAGAATTCTGATCCTATCTTAACATTACCATTTTATTTTAAAGCATATATATGTAAATGCTATGGAACTGACATATCCAAGAGTATTCAGATAAATGCCATTCAACTGTTCCCTTAAAAATGGTTAATTTTATGTTGTGAATTTAAATCTCAACCAATTATTTTTTAAGAGTATATACAGTCTTTTACAGATGTCTCCCTTTAAGCGGGCCACATTACACTGCAGTTGTTAAACATGTAAGTTCCATCTTACCTAATACTGTGGTTTCTCCAAAATCTCTTAGATCATCCCAGACCCTTGTGTATATGTCTTCTTTGCCAGTAGATGGAGACAACACCACTGAAAGTTTAAAAGACATCATTCCCTGTTTAAAGGGAGCTTGCTGGTCTGAAAACTGGGGGAACCCTAACCCAAGATTTCCACAAAGTTATTTTTAAAAAGTAGACAGAATGGCTATGCCAACACCAGAAACCTAATATAACTATGGACATCCTCAACAACTTACTGAAAGGGAACTAAATTCTGTACATGATGTAGTAACTAAATCATATTAAAATGCAGTCATCTCTGTAACTTAGATTCAAACTTCCTGCTCATTTTTCCTGACTTAGGCTAGACCATTTAGTTTTCCTGTTTCAGAAAGCAGAACTCAGGTATATAAGAAGGAGTTCTTTGAATTCCACAGAGGTAGATGCAGTACATATGAAGATTATTTTTAAAGTATTATATGCACTGCTAAAAGCCTTTTATTCAAAATAAGACAACTATCCGGATCCACATGAAATAATAAGGATTTTACATAGAAGAGAACTAAAGAAGAAATGGTGAAAGCAGTAAGAAAAAAATTCAACTTTATGGTCACACTGAAAAGAAATCCTCGTGAAAGAAAAATCAAACTTATCCACTCTTCAAGTTTTTTATTTCACTACTAAAAATTATGCAAACAGACAAACCAACTGTAAGAAATAAATTTCAAATCTGGAAAGCTTAAGAAATCACATCAAAATAATTTGTATTTTTCAGTAATAGCTTTCTTTTCCAAACTCAAAGATTGAAAGCCATTGTTTTTAAGGGCAATTTTGAACATAAAAACAAGGTTATCAAGCTAAAAACAGAGAACATAATGCTATACTATTTATATTTGCCACAAGATTCCTGTCTTTGAAGTACACTAAACAAGAACAACCTATTTGGCAGAAAATGTCTTAAGAAAAAGATTTACCTTAAATAACATCCAGTTATTAAAAATCTTAAAATTCCTTATTTTTATGTATACTTTGTTCATCCTCTGATCATATATCAGAACTAAAATCAGTTTACATAAAAGGGAAATAAATACAATCCAGGTATTACCATACCTACAATTCCTCTCTAGGTTAAACTAGAACTGACAATAACCGCTTAAATAAATCCTCTTATGACTAACTGTAAAGTAGATCCTGAACCACAAACTAACTCTAAAATCTTATGATTCCTAAGATCTAATAACTATCACGTGCCAAGAACTCTACAACAATATGCCGCCTATTAAGAGCACATAAGCAACCGTAAGCACCTCCTCACCGCTCCTTGTAAACGTGCTGTGACTTCACTCAGTTAGCCCTTGGGTGGGCTTCTATCTGACAGACAACAAGGTTCTGGACCCTCTGCCAACCTTTCAAAAACTGGGATACAAGGCAATGCTGGTAACAACGCCCAGGACAGAAAGGTGCTTTGTAGTTTTCAAAATGTATTCACACATCTTAATTCAAATTTTATGATAGGAAAATCTCTAACAAAGTAAGAACTATGGTCAACAGGTAATTCGCAGTGATATTTGTAACTGATATTTGTACTCTGCACTGTTTCCTGTCCATCGACACAAATGAGGGAGATACACTCTAATTTTTTAAAGTAAAAGCAGAGTAACTAGGAGTAACTGGAAGAGTGTCCTGGAATTCCAAATTAAAATAAACTAGATTTACTACACTGCAACCTACAGACCACATTACTACAAAAGGCAATAAAAATGACCAACAAGGAAGCTTTCTTCATATGAACTGCGTTTTGGAAAAACAACAATAATGTCAGATGTTAACCTTGCACAGTTCCTGGAGCCCTAACGTGTCAGTGTTCCTGCCTCCACCTGCTGGCAAACAGGTTATGAAACTAGTAGAAATCAATGGGGTAGAAAAAGTTCACATTTTTCTGGTAACAATGTTTAAATGTAGTCCTTTAGCACCATGCTACCTTGTGTTACTAAATCATTAAAATAGAGATGAAATCCATTGGGAATAAACACTTTAAACTTTAGCAAAAAAAAAAAAAAATATATATATATATATATATATATTTACAAAGGATTTCTTGATTCAGAATATCTAACAGGCCAAAATTCAAGTTAAAAAGTTTTAATTACCTGATAAATGACATCTTGGAAAAGGACTGGAAAAGTAAGTGCTGCATCTTCTAGCTCATTTAAACTACAGTGTACTAGTGTTTCATCCTTAAAATAAAAAGCACATATTGAATGAACTAAGATACTGAGATATTTCAAATGATAATTGTATGTATTCATGATCACCAAAAACATTTATTAAAGCATCCTTTAATACATGACTTTCATGTTTATAACACCTTCCTGTGCGTGCTTGGCACAGTAGTCAGGGGCTGGGTTTTCTAAGCCACTGGTTCTCCGGTGGTGGCCACTAGGACAGCATGTGGCATCGGCGTTATCTGGGGACCGCCAATGAGAAATGAAAGATCCCCAGCTCTTCTGATAACTCAAATTCAGCAAGGAGCAGAGAGCGGAGCTCAGCAGTCTGTGCTCCAGTAAATCTTTCAGGGGTTAGGGTGATAGGGCGAGTCTGAGAATCACTGTTCTCAGTCCTGCAATTGCCCACTTTCTGTTAAACCACATATGTACTTTCTTCTTATTATTATTTTTACAACTCAGCAATAGAAGTTTAGCATCTAATTATTTAAAAATATATATCTATAGCTCCTTATCTGTAAACTAAATTAGCGGTTAATCAAGACTTCTCATCTTTGATTACCAAACCCTCTTTTCTCATTGTGAGGAAAGGAAAGTGAGGATCATTCATCTAAGGTATGTGTAAATATCTGTATTTCTCAAATCCTGAAGGAAAAACAAGAGGGCTTCCACTTGCAGAAACTGACAACACTTTATGCTTAAAATGAATTAAAATGAAATACAAATGTTCACACCTTATGAATTCCATGTTTTATTAGCTGCAGTGTTTCTTTGAACCTAAAGTTAAACTCGGTGGAGGCAAAGAGCAAAAAATACTCTAGATATGCCTCATTTTCTTTTAATAGCATATTAGAATACACAAATTAAGATATTCTTAGTATCTTTTAAAAAGGTATTCTCTTTCCTATAATTGAATCATAACTAATTCTACTTCTTCATCTATAGCCTATCTAAATTTTGATCATTCTTCTTTATATACTTCTGTAAAATTACTCATTTATGCTCACCAATTCTTATCTTTCCTTCTCTTTTTACCCTTCATATTGGTTTAAAAATATTACGGCCAAGCTTGCTATCATGATATCAACTACTAACATAAAAATCTAGCAAAATCTTTTTCAGTTTCTCCACTAACTTGCATATCAAATCTTAATTACTCACACTCAGTTTCAATACTTTTCTTTCTTTTTTCCTACTTAATCCTCTAATACACATTAAATACTTAGGACTTCTGGATACCTAGCTTCTCTCTTTGGCTAGGCAAAGGCTAAGGTGCTGAACTCTCAGAACTGTCCATGTTAGTCAAGATTTAAAAGAATAACCTTTTCATAAGATAAGAAACAAATTAATGAGAACTAAACTACATCTCCAATTATAGGTTACTAGTAACAAAGACTAAATAGTAAAATGTTTTCCAACACTACTTAATGAATTGCTAATATCAAGAAATTGCTGGCAGATGTAAATAATGGTGACTATATATTAAATTTGGTTAGGAAAAGGTAAGAGATATTCAGTTTTCAAAGCTCTCTTGGTACCCTAAAATATAAATTTAAAATCACACCAAGAAAGCATACTAAAGGTCTTATTAGTCAACATTAAGAAGTCATGCTTTTGAGAGTCTATTAATAAAGTTATTGGTATGAGATAATATGCAAAAAAAAAACAAAACAAAACAGGAAAAGGAGTATGGTCTTGCATAAGGTTAACTCATCAAGACCCAGGTCCTCAGAGGGACATGACTGTGGTCTCCCTAAACTGAAATCTAGGCATGAAATTATAATTAACTGGAAGATTAAAAAACAAAACAAAAGGTATAGGAGTGTTGGAAAAATAATTGAATTTAAATAGCAAAGTAGCAACAGTGTGGGGAGAGAAAAAAAGAAGCCTAATTTATTTTCAAAAGGTACTGGATACCAGTGCAATGGGAGGAGGCCCTGGCATTAGATGGCGCTTAAAGGAAAACCATTTCAGAGCACCTAAGACAAGCTACTACAGTCAATGTGTGTGTGAGGTGGCTCACTCTCTTGGATTCTTTTAGATATTTTGGCTAATATTTTTTAATAAGAATTTAACTCCTTTATTTTTCCTAACTCTAGAAACAATATACTTACCAAGTCTAAAACTAGGGAGAATTCTGGTGTGCTTCTTGTCTTCAATGGAAGAGCGGGCTTCCTATTTAGTTGTTCTTCTGTCAGTGGTGGAACATGTTTGATGAAATAATAGCTATAAATCAAATTTTAAGAAAATGTCAACATTTCTATTTTTTGTAAATATAAAACATCTTATTAAACTCAGCCCATCTTTAAGTTTTAATTAAATAATACATATTTAACCTAGTAAACCAAAATTATAAAACATGTAAGTAAAACTGAAAATTAGTATTTCAGTAACTCAGTAGAAGTATTAATACCTACAGGTAAGATGCTCCTTGCACTATACCATTCAGCCACCCCTGTACACATGTACTTTCTTTCCGTCCCAAGAGGAAAAGGAAAAAAAAAAAAACTCACGGGTCAAATACTTCCCAGTCTTCTTCATAGGTGGCCTCTGCGTGGGCGGATGAATATCCACTATCTGGTGTTACTGGTGCTATTTAGTAAAGAGAAAAACAAAATGATGCTTTTACTCAATGATTCCATGAAGTATACATATTTACTGCTTTTATTAAGATTGTCCTGAAGCCCTGTGCATTTTAGGTTAAAGATAAGACAGAAATAATTTGTAATTATTATTACAAACATACATTATTATTATTATGCAATATACAATAATATATATTATATAAATATAATATACAAATAATATCTAATAAATTATAATTATTATTATGTAATCATTATTACAAATTATAACAAATTATTATTAATAATTTAAAAGTAACTTGATTAACACAGAGATCTAACTCTGGATCCAAAGGAAAAAAATACCATTACAGACAAAGTGGCAAGCTGTATCATGGCTAACAAAATTTAAATCCCTAACAACTAAGAGAAAATTTACTACTTATTATTAGGAAACTACATGCCACAAAATTTCCATTTCTAACTGAATGATGTTTGTATGTATAAGAAGAATTTCATGGTGCTCTTATAGCAGTAATACTTCACAAAGTACACTGTACATACAGGCAGTCAATATATATGCTGGGATTTCCCTGGTGGTGCAGGGGTTAAGAATCTGCTTTTCAATGCAGGAAATACAGGTTCAATCCCTGGTCAGGGAACTAACATCTTGCAACTATTAAGCCTGTGCGCCGCAACTAAGAACTGACACAGCCAAAAATTAAACATTAATATGTGTATGTGTGTGCTGAAAAAAGACTCGAAGGTAGTTTCAACTTAAGATCCATGAACAGTCTTTAAAGAGGTCCACAAACTCCTAAAGATTTATACAGGATCTCAAGGGTTAGGAAACGATGCTCTACATAGAAATCAGCGCTTTAGATGACCCATTATTTTACTTCTCACTTACAAGTAATTTAAAAATAATCAAGGAAAAATTCTATAAAATGCAACCAATTGATAGAGCTTCAGAAATTACGTTGAGAATTTTCTAATATTTATAACTTAAATTCAATGAGAGGACAAAGATGACCTACAAGCTAAACAGGTAATGTCTCAAAGATGAAAGTTTAAGGTGGGCTAGAGACTGAGTGTTTTTGTTTCCCCAAAATTCATGTACTGAAATCTAATCCTCAAAGTGATGGTGTCTGGAGATGGAGTCTTTGGGAAGTCATTAGGTCATGAGAGTGGAGCCCTCATGGACGAGATCAATGACCTTAAAAAGAGACACCCCAAAGAGCTCACACAGCTTCTGGCAGATGAGGACACAGCAAGAAGACGGCTGTCTATGAACCAGAAAGCAGATCTTTACCAGACACTGAATCTGTTGGGGTTTTGGTCTTAGATTTCCTAAACTCCTGAACTATGAGATATATTTGTTGTTTATATGTCACCTAGTCTAACGGTAGTCTGTTATTACAACAGCCTGGAAGAACTAATGGGCCGTAACAGAAATCGCTGTGAGCTACCCACAGGGACGGGACGGTGGTGGTGGAGCCACCAAGTCGTGCCCGACTCTTGCGACCCCACAGACTGCATGTAGCCTGCTAGGCTCCTCTGTCCATGGGATTCTCCAGGCAAGAATAGTGGAGTGGTTGTCATTTCCTTCTCCAGGGGATCTTACCGACCTAGGAATTAACCTGGGTCGCCTGCATCACAGGCAGATTCTTAACCGACTGAGCTATGAGGGAAGCCCCAGGAATGGAATACTGGTGGATAATAGCCTTTCAGGACAAAAACTTTTTTTTTTTTTAAACTATTTTCATGTATTAATGCCTTCTCAGAGTCAATACAGTGTGTATGCTCAATAAATGACAACAGATGTAAGGCAGAATTTTGTTCACCTCCAACAACTTTATGCCAGTTAATGGTTCATAAGCACAAAGGGACAAAAAGGAGAACACACCTTCTGCCACTTCACTGCTTCACGTCCTTATTACCCGCAGAAAAAGGGGGAGAGGAAGGATTCATAGTATTCAAACACCTCATGCTAAAGCATTTTCACATTTCATCTCAGTCTCCAAAGCTCTAAATTATTATTGCCATTTTAAAGCTAATAAAACCACCTCAGAGAGCTCAGGTTATCTCAAGTCACACAGCTACGTAAACGGTGCAGCCAGCCTCCTTCCTTCTTGCTCTCTTTGGCGACCTTCCTGAAGCTGAGGGAAAGCCACGCTTCTGCCACTCATGCTCATCTTTTAAGGTCAGCAGGACTTTCACTTGTTTTCCTCTCCTAATCCTCCCAAAGGAACTGCAACATGCCACCTCCACATTTCGCTCATTTATTTGTAACAGCACTCATCACACTGTGTAGTAATTTTTGTGTATACCTGGCTCATCTATTAAATCATATACTCTTCAGGGTCAATGAGCATATCTTATTCATCTTTATAAAGAGTGTCCATCACAAAAAGCAGGTGTTCAATTATACAAGTGTTAAAGGAACAAATAATGAATGGGAAATGGAGTAAATCTTACTATTCTCCACTAGAAACTAAAGTTTTAGAAATCCCTTTTGTCGCCATAGTTGTCAGAAAAAATAAGTACAAAGGTTAATAAAGAACCACAAAAACAGAAAAATGTCAAACAAAAAGTCAAGAGCCTTGGCTTCAGTCTGTATCTTATCATTCACAAGCCTGTAACACGGGGGAAAGCAATCAGCATTAAATGACGGGTCAACATTAAGGTCATCTACAAGTCTTATCCACCCAGGAATAAATTATGTGCATAATTCATGCTGATTTGCTTGTTAAGTTCAGTATTACTCTTAAGTTAGGTAATATATGCTGACCCCACATGGTTCTATATTTCCAACTGGCTCAGGGACCTACCAGTTATGGTAGGCCTTTCAAGGGATCCAGACTGGGCTGCAAAGTCTGTATACAGAAAGACCCGAGAACAGAAGTTTCTTCTTTGGGGATGTTATCCATATATGAAACAAATCTGAAGGTATGAGATTACCTCTACACAGGAACTTCAGATCTTAAGTAAAACTCATGCATTTCTAATAAATATGTTCATAAATGTAAGCATATTATTTTGTTAGCTGTGTTAGATTTAGATTGGTACAAATAATTAAACTGTAAGTGACTAAAATGGTAAAATAACCTTTAAAAAATTCAATTTCAAAATGACTAGATTTGGGAGGAAACGCTTTATTTCCAATTTTAATTTTATTAATTTCAAGGAAGAAAAATTTATGCATTTAATCTGCCTATTTAAGAAAAATATGAAGTACTGCATTTTTACAAACTATTTATGAAAATGTATAAGAAAAAAAATATTTTTCACCTGTAAGGGGTGGTATATCACGATTAACTGTTTCCTCTGCTTCTTCTAAACCATTATTTATTGATGGCCTCACTTGAACCGCTTGATTTGAGTAAGCTGCTCCATTAGCTGATGTAGTAGTACTGGTAGTGATCTCATCCACCTGTTCCATATCAAGCTGCTTTACTATCTCCTCAGCTTCCACAGCCTGTCCTGGGGAATCGGATCCTGATGTTCCTGAAATTATGATTCAGTGTACATTAATCATTACTTAACAGCTCATAGTGGGAGAGGAAAGACAGAGACAAATTTAAAATGAGTAATAAATAAGCTTTAGAGACAAA
This sequence comes from Bos javanicus, assembly GCF_032452875.1. Lineage (NCBI taxonomy): Eukaryota > Metazoa > Chordata > Mammalia > Artiodactyla > Bovidae > Bos > Bos javanicus. The sequence continues at coordinate 102,452,659 of NC_083877.1, read as the reverse complement.
TGCACAGTATAGTGAATATAGACAACACTACTGAAATCATCAAACCTGCTAAGAGATTAGAAGTCAATTAATCCAACCACTAAAAAAAATAATTATATAATATAATAGCACATGCTAATCATCACTATGATGATCACAGTTCAGTTCAGTTGCTCAGTCGTGTCCGACTCTTTGTGACCCCATGAACCGCAGCACGCCAGGCCTCCCTGTCCATCACCAGCTCCTGGAGTTTACCCAAACTCATGTCCATCGAGTCGGTGATGCCATCCAACCATCTCATTCTCTGTCGTCCCCTTCTCCTCCTGCCCTCAATCTTTCTCAGCATCAGGGTCTTTCCCAATGAGTCAACTCTTCACATCAGGTGGCCAAAGTACTGGAGTTTCAGCTTCAACATCAGTCCTTCCAATGAACAGCCAGGACTGGTCTCCTTTAGGATGGACTGGTTGGATCTCCTTGCAGTCCAAGGGACTCTCAAGTCTCCAACACCACAGTTCAAAAGCATCAATTCTTCGGCGCTCAGCTTTATGGTCCAACTCTCACATCCATACATGACTACTGGAAAAACCATAGCCTTGACTAGATGGATCTTTATCAGCAAAGTAATATCTCTGCCTTTTAATATGCTATCTAAGGTTAGTCATAGCTTTTCTTCCAAGGAGCAAGCGTCTTTTAATTTTATGGCTACAGTCACCATCTGCAGTGATTTGGGAGCCCCCCAAAATAAAGTCTCTCACTGTTTCCATTGTTTCCCCATCTATTTGCCATGAAGTGATGGGACTGGATGCCATGATCTTAGTTTTCTGAATGTTGAGTTTTAAGCTAGCTGATTGTGTAATCAGCTGATGATCACAGGACAATATATAAATTGTAAGATCAACACATTGTACAACTTGAAATTTTCACAATGTTTTATGTCAGATATATTTAATAAAAATAAAAATTCATCAATATTTAGAAAAACTAACTGGAACAGAAACAAAGCCAAGGACACCATTATTCAGTGAGTCTTCACTGGACATTTCAAACAATAAGGAATAAAGACTATTATAAGCTAGAGTGGTATTTGTGAACGGTTTTTCTTAAGAGTAGCTTAAGCTATTTCAAATAGCTTAGAAATACCCATGTATAGTTAAATGAGTCAATTCAGAACTTTAAAATATTTTATTGATATAATTAACTTTATATAATGAAATGTGATTACCAACTGAGCATTAGCTAAAACCTCTATCCTGCCACATAATTATTTCTTTTTTGTGGTGAGAACATTTACGATCTAGTCTCTTAGCAACTTTGAAGTATCAATATATACTGTTGACTTCTGAACAACACGGGGGCTGGAGGCACTGAACCCCATGCAGTCAGAAACCTGAGAATAATTTTACAGTGAGCCCTGTGCATCCACAGTTCCAAATCCTCAGGTTCAACCAACCAGACTGTGTACTACTGTAGTATTTATATTGAAAACAATCCTTGTATAAGTGGACCTATACAGTTCAAACCCATGTTGTTCAAGGGTCAAGTGTAATACAGTATTGCTGACCACAGAACTTCTTTTCATTAAAGTAAGTGTTGTTTATTAAGGGCCTACTACATGTTGGGCAATACACACATACACACTTTTCCACTATCCTCAAACAGCTTCTGATTTTTTAAAACTAGAGATAGTTCTCTAAAAATGAGTCAACTGTTTCCGTAACCATAAGAAGCTTTTTATTCCAAGGTACAGGAACAATTTCTCAACAAGATTCCACCTCGTTAACAAAGAAGTCAATTTCCTCGTTACATTCATCCATCACTGAGATGAACCTGCTGCCCAGTCTTTCTCCCACTATGGACTGACCGACCCCAACTCTCCATTTCTTTCTGGAATCCTCCAAATATCATTTTCAACAACAAAATGAACCTCCAGTAACTCTCAACTTTCTCAAAGAATATTCTTTCTCCCTCCACTGCCTTAATTTTAACCTCTTTCAAAAAAAAAGTCTCTCTTCCTATTACCCTTCCCTGAAAGCTGTGTGCTGTCTCATACTTGTTACTCAATCAGAATTCATCTACCTCCATTGCTGCTGCCAGATCACTGGTTTTTCCCTAATGTGTAAAAATGTTTGCTCCTCTGAGACTGATGTCACCTGACTACCCAATTCTTCTCTTATCCCCGGTGCTGTCACCTACCACCTACTGCCAGCATCCTCTTAATCACAGAGCAATCTAACACCTAGCTACAAGTTTACTGCTCTATTAAATACCTATAGAGTTGTTGTTATAGGAGATGTCAGCGACTCATCCAATAACCAACCTCAAAGGTCTTGCCCTCTTCGGCTCTATCTACCCTTGTGATGCTCTTTAGTAGTTACTACCATGGCCACAGCCTGGACACTATCACTGAGAAACCATTCCCCTCTGAAACCTAAAATTCAAATAATTAATCTCCTACAACAACCTCCTAATCTTCTAATTAGCGTCTCTCTCATGTATTTCTATTACATGTGATCTTCATGTCTGATAAAAACCAGTCTCTTTATCCAAACGCACCTCTCAGTGGCTTCCTCCCCACCTGCCTCACCTAGTTAGCCTTCATGCTGCATCATTTAAACCACTCTCATGCCAGCAGCCTCTGTCCTTGCTTCCTTGTCTTTCCACTGTCATTCACCATAGAAATCCCTCTTCAATCAATCTGACAGATTTCTCAGGCACTAGACCCAGCCTGGGATAGGCAACAATACAATTATAAATAAATTTTGAAAAGAAATGTCTAGGGTATATTGGGTTAAATTTAAAGGTAGGGTTTTTTGGGGGGTGGTTTTTTTCTTTTGGCTGCACCGTGAGGTACGTGGAATTTTAGTTTCCCAACCAGAGATCAAACCCATGTCCTCTGCTTCAGAAGCATAGAATCATACCACTGGACTGCCAGGGAAGTCCCTAAATGTAGTTTTTTGTTTTGTTTCTAGTCTAAGACTTCACAGTCCTTTAACGTGCTAATACATTTTTATGCCCGTACAGTATCTTGATTTTATAGTGTACACTGTGCCTTTTAAAAACTGCTTTATCATCCAGAAACATAATTCAAATTAGAATTTAAATAATCAGGCAACAAGTATTTAATGGCTATTTCCCATGAGCCGAATAATACATCAAACAACATGGTAGATGCAAAAATAAAGACACTACCTCTTACCCTCAAATAATTTCATGTATGAAATTAAATACTAATATTAGAAAAGATAGGACATCAGAAAATATTTGAAAAATATGTTGAGAAGGCCATTTTTTTGCCAAGGCATTATACAATGGAAATCTTAAATTCATTTGAATTAGGGTAGTTTTACTGTTTGTCTAAACTGAGGATTCTTAGAGGTGGGAAAAAAACCAAGCAAAGGATAATAAAAATAAATTGTATTACAAAAAATAACCTGGTCTCAATCCACTTAAAATATTCAACAAATTCTACTTTACTGATCTCTAGAATACAGAAAATGCTTCTCAGTTCTCTCCTGTACACACTCTAAAGATGTAAAAGTCATTCCAACACATAAAAAATAATACTTTCCATTCAGCCCTAAGTTTATCATCTAGCTTTTCAGCTAGTTAAAGCAGAGCTCATTAACTTACACAAAATTAAACATAACCTACATTTATTTCAGTCACTACAAAAAATAAAGTACATTTTAGAAACTCTGTATTTTTAATGAAGCTGAAAACAAACATAAGATGCTAACAAAAATATGCCAAAAAAAAAAAAAAGACCTTTTAAAAAACCAGGAAAACAATTTTTAAGCCCAAATTATGGTTAATGATTTATATTTACCATTTTTATTTGCTGGTGAAAAAAAGTTGAAGACAGGAGAAAATATGGTCCCCAACAATGTAGTCCTTGGAGGACTGCCAGAGGAAGGGTTATCTTCCAATTTTCCATTTTGTTTTACATGTTGGTTTGTCATTTCATAACTACCAGCTTCTAAGAAAGAAACAAAAGAAAAAAGTTGCAATCTAGAAAACATAACTTTCACAAATGTGTTCTAAACCATTAAGAAACTTTTTCCCTCAAAATAATGAAAATTGATTAACATTAATTTTTAAAACCTTATTGTTTAAAGAAATCTTGAGTTAAGTCACTTGCAAATCAAATGATCTTTATAATAAGTTTATTTATAATGCTTTGTAAATGCTAAATTTACTGAGTTTTTACAAAGCAGATTTATATCTGGAATTATATAGTCTGGAAGTCTTAAATTCAACATTGTTTAAAAGAAAATGAAATAAACTCTTTGTAAGTAAAGCAAGCAAGTTACACTATGAAAAACATAAATGTAAGATTCTGCCTTGGCTTATTTACATTTTGGGATGCTGTCTACTTCACAAAATTTACCCTCTATGTCTAACAAATAACAGCTAAAAAATAGAGGCAACCAGTTTTACTGAAAAAGACTACACATATAGCAGTGTCAAATGTTACTTATGGATACTGCAGCACCATTTCAGAGTACTTAGGAAGAACAGCCAGTGTTTTCCCTAAGTTTCTTATAAATAAAAAATTTAATGGGTTTTGGGAAAACGTAAGTTGGAAATGTTTAAATAAATCATCCTCAACCCTCCACAACTTTACCACATTTCTTTTCTTCTTTCTTTGCTAGAGAACTGTTAACTTGTGTATCCCTTTTCTCCCTGATGGTCAATTCTAGAGATAAATCACTGCATTAAGAGGAAAGAAGTTGAGAAAAAAAAATCATAAAAAAACGAGGAAAGAGACTGAGGAATTATTACTACTGTTGTGTTTAAAATTGCATTGGTTAAAAGGCAGCACTCCATGCTCTAAAGTGCTATTCACGCTTTCTCTGCTTGTCCATCTTGTTCCACTCCTTTTTGATGCTGAGGAGCTTGTCAGCTCCTCAAAGGTACTGACCTAGAAGAGGGTTTATAAACAGTAACACTACTGGCTCTGGGCTGGGTAATTCTGTGTTATGGGATGTCCTGTGCACTGCATGATGTTTAACAGTATCCTGACCTTTACCTGCTAGATGCAAGAAGCAACCTCTCCACAGGCTGCGGCAAACCAAAAGGCCTCCAGACACTGAAAAATGTCCATTGGCGAACAGAGACACCCCTACTTGAGAAACACTGACCTGAGAGCTCCAAGCCGCCTCTGAGCTTTAAAATTTCATAATCCAGAAACAAATTCTTTATACACATTTCAAAAAATTTATTATATCATTCATAACATATTATATATAACATATATTATTCATATATATTATTATTCATAATAAAAATTATTACTGCTTTAAGAAATTTCATATATATTTTCCTGCCAAACAGTATAAAGCTAGTTGCTCTGCCTTTAACTGTCACTTTAGCTCATCAAAGCAGATGTATACATTAGGAAGGTAAATTTCTATTTACTTCATGCTATTCATACTTAATACAAAGATTATAAAAAGGCAGAAATGGCTCAAAGTAGATTTTTTTAAAACAGAGAAAAAACATATCAAGTGATCTCTGCTTAAAAGCAACAGGTAAACATTAACAAACCTCCATTTACTTGACTTTTCCGTCTTACTCGAGATATCTGTTTGTTAGGCTTTTCTCCTGCTCTTGGTGTTGATGTGATCAAATTATTATCTATATCACGTTCAATTCTACTCCGTTTTGAAGGATTTTCTCTCTCTTCCTTAAGATATAAGAGGAAAAAACATGCATTGAACAGAGTCATTCTGCTGGATAAGTCACATTTTTGGGGGCCACTCTATGCAACTTACTGGATCTTAGTTCCCCAATCAGGAACTGAACCTAGGCCACAGTGATGCAAGCGCCAAGTCCTAACCACTGGGCCACCAGGGAATTCTCTACATGTCACACACTTTTAAAATGATAAAATGTGTTCACTACATTATTTACAACAGCCAATGTTATCTGTTATCAACTGATGGACACTTAGGTTGTGTCCATATCTTGGCTATTAGAGATAATGCAGTGAATATAGATGCATGTACACAAACAACGGATTATTCAGCCATAAAAAACTGAACTCCTGTCACTAGTGACAACATGGATGAACCTAACAGGCATTTCATTAAGTAAAAAAAGTCAGACAGAGAAAGACTTATACCATATGATCTCACTTACATGTGGAATTAAAAACCAAGAACAAATGAAAAACACCAAGCTCACAGAGGGCAGACTGGTGGTTGCCAGAGGCAGGGGGATGGGGATGAAGGAAGTGGATGACAAGTATCATCAAAGGGTACAGAGGGTGATAAAATACTGCGAGTCACCGTGACACAGCGCACAGCATGGCGACCACGCGTGCACACTGCACTGCACACGTGAAAGCTGCCGTTACAACACCATGGTGTAAAGTTAAAAAATAAGATAAAATAAATTAAAAAAAAAAGAGTAAAGCTTCAAAGTTTTGATCACAAGAAAAATTCTGTAACCAAGAATGGTGACAGATATTAATTCGACTTATTGTGGTGATCATTTTGCAATATATAAAAATACTGAGTCAGGCTATATGCCTGAAACTAATATATGTCACTTCTCTCAGATTTTTAAGAAGATAAAATATGTTGTAAAAGCTTTATTCTCTTTTCTTCGTATCAAGGAGAAACAAACAGAAATATCTAACAACAGAAGAAAACAGAAAAAAATCTGACAAGAGTCATGAAAGTATTCATTAATGTCATTATACTACACAAACACCTCACAATTACTCACAAGAACAGGGGTCATTTCCTCGAGTGAACCCCACGGGAATCTGCTGGCATATTACATATAACCAAAAATGACATAAAAATAACAGGGCTTGTCCACCGCTATCCATCTAATGCCAACCTCAATCTTCAAAAGGTCCCAATCAACACTAAGGAGTCTATTCTTTAACAAAGTTCTCTATTAGTTTCCTTATGTGGGGGGCAAATCTACATTACCAGTTTACACTATTTTGTAATACAGAGTTACGATCAGATCAGTCGCTCAGTCGTGTCCGACTCTTTGGGACCCCATGAATCGCAGCACGCCAGGCCTCCCAGAGTTCACTCAGACTCACGTCCATCGAGTCAGTGATGCCATCCAGCCATATCTCACCCTCTGTCGTCCCCTTCTCCTCCTGCCCCCAATCCCCCCAGCATCAGAGTCTTTTCCAATGAGTCAACTCTTCGCATGAGGTGGCCAAAGTACTGGAGTTTCAGCTTTAGCATCAGTCCTTCCAAAGAAATCCAAGGGCTGATCTCCTTCAGAATGGACTGGTTGGATCTCCTTGCAGTCCAAGGGACTCTCAAGAGTCTTCTCCACAGAGTTATGATAGTTTGACTTAAAGATTTTCTGACTTTTACAAGTCAGAATGTGAAAGCAACTGTGCTTTGGAGTCTGTTTTTTCCCCCGGAGTCTGTTTTGGAGTCTGTTTTTTCCCCTGACCAGCAACATGCAGGCACTCCGCTCTCATGTGATGCTGGGCTATAGCCAGCCACTTGATCACGATCACTCACAACATTCTGTATCCATACAGCCATTTTCACTTTCAGTACAGTATTCAGTAAGTCAAATAAGATATTCAACACTTAAAAAGTGTTACAAGCATGTTAAAGGTAGGCTAGGATAAGCTATGATGTCAGGCAGCTGCTGCTAAGTCGCTTCAGTCGTGTCCGACTCTGTGCAACCCCACAGACATCAGCCCACCAGGCTCCCCTGTCCCTGGGATTCTCCAGGCAAGAACACTGGAGTGGGTTGCCATTTCCTTCTCCAATGCATGAAGGTGAAAAGTGAAAGTGAAGTCACTCAGTCGTGTCCGACTCTTAGCAACCCCATGGACTGCAGCCTACCTGGCTCCTCCGTCCATGGATTTTCCAGGCAAGAACACTGGAGTGGGTGCCATCGCCTTCTCCGGATGTCAGGTAGGTTAAGTGTACTAAGTGCGTTTTCAGCTTACATTTTCAATTTACAATGGGTTTATCAGGACATAACCCCACCATAAATTAAGGAAGATCTGTATTACCGACTAAAATAGTATACTCCATGCAATAACCTGAATTTTTTCCATCTGTACCTCCATTTTTTTGTCATTAGTACAATTCTTCCAGTCATCTCCTACATGAGCAATTTTCTTACATTACTGTAATACTGGCCTATAATTTCTTGCTGTTTCAATGAAAGTACCTGAAATCTTCTGTTAAGGATTAGATTTTTCCACAGCAAATAATAATATACTATTGTGCATTTTCTAAAAGTTGAATATTATTTTACTGTCTCCGAAACAAACTTTGGTATTGCAAATAGCCAAAATTACAATTCCACAATTCCCTATCTGGATCAAAATGAAAAAAGATAATACTGCAAATATCACTCAATATAGAATTTTACTTTTCTCACCAGTTTCTCTAATTTTAGGTAAGTTCACCAAGACAATCTCCTTAGCACAAAATACTGTGTCAGTGACCCACAATGTAATTCCTCTACTGTTTACTATTCCCCTGCACTTAAAAATGACGACCAGGAAGCCTCGAATCCGAAACACTGGGTCTTCATTACAGAGGGGCTCTTATCATAAAGTCCTCAAGAACAGAAATAATGCTGCAAAGCCTTATTACACTTACTACTCTAAGCTCCAGCATTTTCTTGAAGAAGTCTCTTAGTACATCTGCTATAATGTAAATACATACATGCATTCCTGGAAAATTTTCACTCTGCAACCCTGAAAATAACAAGGTTTATGGGGAAAAATGGGTCCACGAGGGTAGAGAAGGGTACATGGGAGGCAGATCAGCCAAAGCCCCTGTAAATCTGTAACCACAGCACTAAGAAAACCAATGATGGGGACTTCCAGAAATGACCTGCACGCCCCAGGTGAGCAGCTAAGAGCAGCTAAAATGCTACCTCAGAGTTTAATAAAAGGGATTTAAAACAGAAGTAAAAACAAAGGTTTATGGGAGCTGAAAAGTGGAGCTTTAAGGCAGGAAGACTGCAAACACGGACACGAAAGGAAATGCAAACTGCCAGATGAGGACAAGAGTCCATGACAGACCAGGGGGCTACATCTCCAGGAGAGAGTCCCTGATACAGGTCACTAGTTTTAATTAAAAACTGTGTGTAGGATAAAATTCCACCACCATTATACAGGATTCCCTTGTCCAGTTTAGAAAAAATCATACATAAACCAAAACCCACTCATGTTATATTGAAACTATCTCCCTACTTAACAATATAAATCAACATTAACGTATAAGAGCTAACAGACATCCCCGGCAGCTCAGTGGTAAAGAATCCACCTGCAACGAAGGAGATGAGAGTTCGATCCCTGGGTCGGGAAGATCCCCTGGAGAAGGAAATGGCAACTCACTCCAGGATTCTTGCCTGGGAAATCCCACGGACAGAGGAGCCTGGTGGGCTACAGTCCATGGGGTTGCAAAAGAGCCGGACACGACTGAGTGACTAAACAACAGCACATAAGCTAACTGTTAGTGTGGAGGTACCACACACACAGCAGAAACAGCTATACTGTGGTCAGTTGAGAATACATTCAAATACTTCAGTTTACATCTCTAAAGAGAAATAGAAAACTATTAAGATCAGGGTTAAACTTCTGCAGTCACTGACAATAATATTCTATTCTTCAGAATAAAGCATTTAAATGTCTGATGAAGCTTCAATTCTGAAATTTGTCACCAAATCCTCATCTTTTTTAAACACTCATGTATATAATTTGGGGGCATTTTTGGATATAGGATGCGTTTTAGAAGAGGAACTAGGAAAAATAACATTTCTACATTACTGTACAGGTTATTTAAAAATTTTTTAATAACCCTATGATGTCTTTTCTGGAATCTTCATTTTTCAAAGCTGCCTCTAAGACATGCTTTTAAGGGGAAAGCTTGGGAAGGTAGCATTCTTAAATCTCTGAATCCCAAAGGAAATACAGAGAACTAAAGAAGCGACAAAAACCCAAGAGCACATTTATAACAAAACCAGGAAACAAGGTTTCTCCCCCAACTCCAAGCAGATGAGGACAAACCAACAGCTGTAATACTGAAGGAATCATCTTTATCAGTGCTGGAGAAAGCAAAGCAATGCAACACAGAACGGGACCCATCTGAGGCCAGGAGAAGCCACCCCAAACTGCCAACACGGTAGGTATTCAGTGGAGAGCACGGCAGGCCAGTCTGACGACAGCAGATGAAACGGGGTAGAGGACACTGCTGCTCAATCCAATAGCAAAGGGATCCACAACTGAAATGGGAGCAGTGTAGCTCCTAGGAACTCTTGACACCGACCAACTACAGCTCTCTTCAGAACAGAGCTGCATATGAAGGGAAACTGCTAGGAATGGAATCGAAATTTCATTGCAAAAAAAGGCACAACAGAAAAGCAAAGAAAAGTTCCAGATAAACAATGAATAGGGATAAAGAAGGCTTCCTAGGTGGCTCAGTGGTAAAGAATCCACCTGCCAAGCAAGAGACTCAGGTTCAATCCCTGGGTCAGGAAGATCCCCTGGAAAAGGAAATGGCAACCCACTCCAGTATTCTTGCCTGGAGAATTCCATGGACAGAGGAGCCTGGCAGGCTACAGTCCATGGGGTTGCAAAAGAGTCAGACACAACTTATCAACTAAACAAAAATAAACAGGAATAAACATATAGCAAAACTTGAAACGCAATCATTGTATTTTTAACACTATTCAAAAACAACAAAATTGATTAGAAAAGATACCCCGAACCATACAATCTTCTAAAAATTTAGAAAAACTCATGTAAGAATGAGAGAAAAGAAAGCATAGATCTCAAATTCCACACAAAATCATTGTAATAAAATGTTGCTTAGTAGCTAAGTCTGTCCTTCTCTTTTGCAACTCCATGGACTGTAGCTGCCAGACTCCTCTGTCCATGGGATTTCCCAGGCAAGAATACTGGAGTGGGTTGCCATTTCCTTCTCCAGGGACCTTCCCAACCCAGGGATCCAACCTGTGTCTCCTGCATTTGCAGGCAGATTCTTTACCACTGAGGTACCTGGGAAGCCCATAATAAAACACAGGAGAAGTAAAAGAAAGCATCTCGGAAAAATATGCGTGAGAGAGCCTTCCCTGGCTGTCCAGTGGTTAAGATTGCATGTTTCCACTGTAAGGGGTGGGGGGCTGATCCCTGGTCAAGAAACTAAGAGCCCTGTGGTACAAACTCCCCCCAAAATGCATTAAGAGAACAGATTAAAATTAGATCTTTATTTCAAAAAAGACAAATAACATTAAGAAAGTGATATGACACATACATCAGAGTTAGAAAAAACTCACTAATGAAAAGACAGAACAAAATAGAAATAAAAGAGAAAAATATTTTAGAAATAAAGACTAGGATAGACATAAAAGTTAGTAAACAGGATAGACTATGTGCCTTTATGAGAATTAGACGGTAAAATAGAGGGGAGGGGAGGTTAAGACATCAAAATGTAACAAATACTGAGGAAGATCCGACAGACAGAAAACAGTAAGTGGTCCCTGAGCAGGAAGCCAGAGCCAAGAACAAGGCGGAAGAATGAGCATCATGAAGTTTTCCTCAAATGAAACATCTGAAATTACATACTCAAAGAGTACACGGGCCTTTTTTTTTTTTTTGGTCTGTGTGACTCAGCTTCACAGTCCTCGAAGTCCCCACCAGGGACTGAATCGGGCTCACGGCAGGGAGGGCTCAGTTCTCACCTAAGCACTGGGCTGCGGGGCTCTGAGAGTGCACCGTTGGACCACAGCCATAAACCCAGAAAAACGACAAGACAGGCCCTAAACTTACCACAAGTTAAAGAAAAAAATCCTTTGGAGAACAAGGAAAAATGTTCGTTTAAAAAGAGAAAATTAGACTGTCATCAAACTTTGAAAGCAGTGCATTTAATGCTGGAAGAAAATGGAATAACACTTTTAAAAATCAAGAAGAGAAACTGTGAGACAAGGATATCATATGCAGTAAAAGTGGTTTTAAAGCACAGAACTCAGAATATTGTTTCTGTGTCTGCTTCATGTGGCATCTACCAAAAAATGACTACAGACAACAACCAGAGGACTGGGGAAAGCATTAAACACGCTGAACGCACACAGGACCTGTGCAAGATGAACGAGGGTTAGAGATCACGTGTAATGGCTACAGGCTCAGAACATATACACGACAGTAAAAACTGGTAAGAGATATAAATTTTAAAAATTGTTCACTTTAAAGACATTCTGAGTAAAGCTGACAGAATTCATTTTTAGCTGGTAAGAAATAACAAATGAAGTTATCTAGGCATAAAAGAAATAATACCAGATGGGATTCTAAATCTGCAATAAGGAATGGATACCACTAAGGCAAACATGAGTAAATTCAAAAGATCTTTGTGTTCAATAGTTCTAATATGGTCTTTCTAGCTGTCTTCAACACTGATACCTGCTACAATCTCTGCAGCCTCATTATAATCCAATAAAGTATTCTCAAGTCTCCGAGCTGCTTCTCTCTCTCTCTCTCTACATATATATATGGAAACACAATAAAGGTACTCTCATTGCTTTGCAATATTATTAAATTTGGTCTTCAAAATTTACTCTAAAGTTATTTTAGAATTTAGTAATTCTTTAAATAAAATTTATAATTTATAATTAAGAATGGATTACTGGGTTGAAAAAGGGAGCTGGGCGATCTGTGATTTCAATCCACCACTCTTAGTGATGAAACTGACATAAACTTCTATAGCCCATGAAAGGAGGAAATGCACTCCAAGGGAACTAAATACAACTGTAAATCACAAATGAAAATAAGATAAAGTTAGTGTCCCTTTGGCTTCAAAATTGTCTTATGCAACAGAACATATTCAAATAGAATTATAGTGCCAATTCAGTTGCACTGTCGTTTGAGAACAATCATTCAGTTTTTAAAAAAGAAACTATTTTAGATGTACAGGATGAAATCTTTAAAAGCCAAAATAGTTATATAGCCTTTCAAACTTAAATTGCAAAACCCAATGAGGTGTCTCAGAAACAAAGTTGGTTATATTGCTTTGGCTGAAAAAAGGTATATACTTACGAGAGACTTACAAACTCTTACACAGTAGTTAGTGCTGAAAACCTTCTAAGTCAGTAAAAGAAACAAGCAGAGGCTTTCCTGGTGGTCCAGTGATTAAGAGTCCATCTGCCAACGCAGGAAACTGGTTCGATACTGATCCGGGAAGATCCCATGTGCCGTGGAGCAACTAATCTCCTCGGCCACAACAACTGAGCTCTACAGCCTGTGCTCTACAAGAGGAGAAGCCACCACAATGAGAAGCCCAAGAGCCGCAACAGAGACTGGCCCCTCCTGCCACAACCAGAGAAAGCCTGCGCGCAGCACCATCAAACACAGACAGACAGACTAGCAGGCAAGAAAGAAAGAAAGAAACAGACGTTTCCACTTTCTAGTGATAAAGTAAATCACTGGGAGACTTAACTGTGAACACAGAAAATGAGCTAACACTGGTATGTGACTTGTACTTGTCTGCTGCTTCAGTCGTGTCCGACTCTGTGCGACCCCACAGACGGCAGCCCACGAGGCTCCCCGGTCCCTGGGATTCTCCAGGCAAGAACACTGGAGTGGGTTGCCATTTCCTTCTCCAATGCATGAAAGTGAAAAGTGAAAGGGAAAAAAAAATTTTTTTTAAAAAAAAGAAAAGTGAAAGGGAAGTCGCTCAGTCTTGTCCGACCCTTCGCGACCCCATGGACTGCAGCGCACCAGGCTCCTCAATCCATGGGATTTTCCAGGCAAGAGTGCTGGAGTGGGGTGCCATTGCCTTCTCCGTATCTGATACTAGTATCAACTAATCATCAAAGATCTTCTTTACCATGAATGCACGGTAACAAACACAAGTGAATTAATTTTTTGCATCTCAGTTTATCCTGGAACAACTGTGTCAATGTCTGTGATGACTATTTTGTGATGCAAAATAAAAAAAAAAGGTTTATGATTACTGCCACCTTAGCACAAATCAAAACGTGGACATCCAAAGTTATTGTATTTTTCACAGCCATGCACTTGCATGGGGGAAAAAAGTCAGCTATACTTAAGAATGTCCCTGATGAAGCTGTAAAATTAATTAAATCTCAACCCTTAAATACGTGTTAAATCCTACATGACAAGATGGGAAGCACACAAACGCTTCTGCTGCACACTGTGCTTCCACAGTCGTCTTGAGGAAAAGCATCTGACTGACTGTTGAGTTGTAAGCTGAATTAGATCACTTTTTTTGATCACTTCTCGGCCTTTTGGCTAAGATCAAGTGTAGATCACTTTTTCTGATAGAAAACTATCTTCACTTGAAGCAGTTTATTTTCTGAAAAATGAACAAAGCAACTCAAGAAAAAACTAATACATTTTGTTGCGAACAATAAAATTTGAGCATTCAGCTAAAAACTGGGATTTTAGGAAACCTGGACAACACATTGTAAGACTCAAGAGTTTCCCAATATTGTTCTATTGAGATCAGTGGGGTTGTTCAGAAATGTGATTTCTAAACATTAAATAAATAATGAAATATGTCAATATGGATACATATGTGGAAGATTTACATAATAAAGCAAACCATTATTTTCCCAACCAAAAAAACAGTACATGATGTTACAAAATCAGATGTAGGTAAAAAGATTCATTGCAAGTACAAGACAGACCAATAAAAAGATCACTGTCGAGCTTTCTTTCAAAGTCAATATTGGAACAAGAACTTAAGATACCACACCACTTGTCAAGTTTTGGTATAAAATCTGCAATTATCTAAAAAGTATATTAAAAGACTCTTTCGTTTTCTAAATACATGTGTAATTTTCTTTTTGTGTGTCAATGATAACCACAAACTACGCTCTGTGAAGCGACCGTTAAACAGGTCTACGGGGCTCCCTTGGTGGTCCAGCGGTTAAGAAACCTGCCTTGCAATGCGAGGGACACCGGTTCGATCCCTGGTTGCAAAAGCACCACAGCTGATGAGCCCGAGCCCTACAGCCCACAAAGGGCGACTACTGAAGCCCTCGCGCCTGAGCCTGGAGTCTGTGCTCCTCAACAGAGGAAGCCCTGCAGTGAGAAGCCCACACAACTGGAGGGTGGCCCACCCGTCGCAGCCGGAGGAGGCCCCTGCATGGCCATAACGAGCCAGCACAGCCAAAAATAAACTTTAAAAGAGAGAAAATGTTAAAGGAAAAAGGGGTTTATAAAACTGTAAATATTGTCCTGTTTCCCACTAATTCCCTTTTTCTTTAGCAAATAGTTAAAATATTAATTGTACCAACATCAACATGTAATGGGTTTAGAATTAAAATTTTGATATTTTCAAAATTCCTCAGTTAGTATCTAATGAGATATAGATAGATATTATCCCCATAAACAAAAAGTTCTTTAGGGTTTCTAATAATTTATAAGATGGTAAAGGATTCTAGGTTCAAAAAGTTTAAGAACCACTTGCTTAAGAGAGACCACTAATGAATTCACAAGACAAAATGTAAAAATTCACTCCCAATAAATGGGGAGAAAATTTGACCTGGAAGGGAAAGCTGCCAAGTGGCAGTCAAAGGGTACAGAGTTTCTTTAGGGGAGGATATAAGTGGTTTAAAATTAACTGTGGTAATGACTGCATAACTCTGTGCATATATTAAAGCCTACTGAATTGGGCGAGTTTTACGCCATGTAAATCATATCTCCATAATGTTACACTATATGTATCTATCATATAATCCAACAATATCAATCTTAGTTATTCACCCAGGTTTAACATAAACAAATGTCCACACATGGATTCAAAACAGAAACATTCACAGCAACTTCGTTCACAACAGCCAAAACCCAGAAATATCTCAAGTGGCTAACAAGTCACGGTATGTGGTGCGTGCGTGCCAAGTCACTTCAGTCGTGTCCGTCGCTTTGCGATCCTATGGACGGCAGCCGGCCAGGGTCCCCTGTCCACGGGATTCTCCAGGCAAGAACACCGGAGTGGGTTGCCATGCCCTCCTCCAGGGGATCCTCCCGACCCAGGGACTGAACTTGCAGAATGTCTACTGCATTAGCAGGAAGGCTCTTTACCACTAGCACCACCTGGGAAGTCCTGTGGTATGTGGTATACTCACACAATAGAATAGTGTTTGGGGCACAGGAGAGAGAAGGGGTAAATTACAGATACATGCAGGAACACAAATGAATCTAAAAACTTTACGATGAATGAAGGAAGCAAGACATGTTATATGCACAGTAACTTTAGGGAAGACTTATACAATCTATAATAACAGAAGATCAATGGTTGTCTAGGATGATGCTGAGATGGTCTGCAATACTCCAAGGATACTTTTTAGTCATGGGTGTATAATTCTGTTAAAATTCATGAAAACATATAATTTAAATCAGTGTGTCTTACTATGTTTCATTATACCCCATAAAACTGTTAAAAAGTCAACGGAGATAAAGTACAATTCTTTTTTTTTTTTTAAGGTAGAATCCTAAAGATAACTAGTTCATCAAAAAGAAGGCAAGATGAAACAGAGTAAAAAATAACAAATGGGATAAATACAAAATAAATTACAGGATGGGAAACTAAAGCGTCTGCCTACAGTGCGGGAGACCCGGGTTCGATCCCTGGGTCAGGAAGATCCCCTGGAGAAGGAAATGGCACCCCACTCCAGTATTCGTGCCTGGAAAATCCCATGGACGGAGGAGATTGGTTGGCTACTGTCCATGGGGTCACAAAGAGTCGGACACGACTGAGCGACTTCACTATCACTCACTATTAATAACTACATTAAATGTAAACAGACTAAACAAGCCAATTTAAATACAAACACATAGGGTGGGGAAAGGTGTATCAGGCAAATGATAAGAAAGAAAGCTGTGTGGTTTTATCAATATCAGGCCAAGTAAATCTCAAGGCAAACAGTAGCACCAGAGATGAGAGACATTTCACAGTGGTGGAAACTTACACCCAACACTCACAAACGTGTACGCCCCTAACAAGAGAGCTTCACAACACACGCAGTGAGAGCTGACAGAACGGAAGGTGGAGAGTTCATAATTAAGAGACGGAGACTTAAAAGAAGACACAGAGTATTTGAATACTATCAAACTATCTGATTAACTGATATTTACAGAACTGTACTAATCAATTCCAGAATGTGCATATTTTTTTCAAACACATGGGACATTTACCAAAATAGTCCATATGTTAAAAAATATCAAAAGACACCAAAGAAGTGAAGTCATACAGTATATGTTCTTAGGTCACAATAATATTAAATTAGATATAAACAATTAAAAGACATCTAATAAATGCCCAAATATCTGATCTGACAATTAAATAACGTATTTCTAAATAATCCATGGACCAAAAGGTAATAAAAATACAGTCAGAATGTATGGGAAAGCAGTATTTTGAAACTGCATAGCTGTAAGTATTTGAATTAGAAAAAAACTGAAGTGTAGTATTACTGATCTAAGCAAGGGGCTGGGAAACTACAGTACAAACGCCAAGCCTAACACATTGTTTTTGTATGACCAGCAAACCAAAAGTAGTTTTTATATTTTAATATGGTGGTAGGGGGAGGTGGGAATCAAACAAATGACACTATTTTATGACTCATGAAAATTGCATGAAAATCAAATATCAACAACCAAAGTCATACTCATTCATTTATGCATTATCTACAATGGGAGAGTCGAGTAGTAACTGCAATTTCAGACAAGACAGTCTGCAAAGACTTAAATATTACTTATCTGAAATATTTACAGAAAAAGTTTACTAATTCCTAATCTAAGTTCTCGCTTGTATAAGCTGGAAAAGTAAGAGTAAACCAAACATAAAGTAGAAAGAAATATTAAAAATAACAAGTAGAAATCAAATAGACAGTGGAAAGAAAAGAGAAAATGTACAAAGGCAGATGTTGGTTCTTTGAAAAAGTAATAAAACTGATAAAGCTCCAGTTGCAAAGGGATCAAAACAAAAATAAATTGTTCACATCAGGAGTGAAAAGAAGAACATCATTATAGATCCTACAGAGACTATTAGGTTAATAGAGAAATACTGCAAAGACTTTATATCTAATAACTTGACAACTTCAACGAATAGACAAATTCCCTGGAAAACACGTATGACCAAAATTCAAACAGAAATAGAGAAGCTAAAGAAGTTCATATGTATTAAAGAAATCAAATTTATAGTAAAAAGTTATCACACAAAGAAATCCAAGTCACATTCCAAAAATCCCTCTCCAGAATTCACCACTGAATTCTACTAATAATTTAAGGTTGAGATAATACTCCGTCACTACAAGCTCTTTCAGAAACAGAGAAGCAGACGGACAGTTCCTGGGTCATGATCTGATGCATAACTCTGACCCTCAGAATCTCAAAAGTATTACAAATCAAAACTACAGACCAAACCCTCATGAGCACAGACACAAAACATCTTTAAGAACAACAACAAAACACGGCAGCAAACTGTATCCAGCCATACAAGTTTAATTTTCAGTTAAAAAAATTCATGTCCTACTCCACATTAAAAGAGCAAAATCTGGAGAACATCTCAATCCAATATAATAAAATCTTACAGCAAACTAGGAACAGAAGGGAACTTCCTCAAACAGACAGAAGATAACTATGACAGACATACATACCTAATGTAAACAAACTCTCTTCCCCTAAGACCAGTAACAAGACAAATGTTTGCTTTTACCACTTCGACTAAATGTCCTAGAGGTCCTAACCAATGCAATAATGAAGAAAAAGAAATACAAGGTCTAGAAATCAGAAAAGGAAATCATATCTGGTATATAATATGATTATATATGTATAAAACCCTATGAAATCTTAAAGACTAGAATGATTAAGTAAACCTAGCAATTTTACACAGTATCCCAGTCAACACAGAAAAATTAATTATATTTATATATATTACAACAAACAAAGTAAAAACTTTAAATGTATTATATCATTTAAAACAGCACCATAAAACATCAAATACCTGAGAACAGAACTAATTAGTATGTGTAACACCCTCACATTAGCACAAAAAAATTAAAAACACTTATATTAACACTGAGATTTATCATGATCACGAACTGGCAGACTCAATACAGCTAAGACGTACAGTCTCACCAAATGATATATACATGTGATACAGTATTATAATCCCAGTAGGTTTTCTTTGGAGAAATAGACAAGCTAATTCTAAAACTGACATGTAAGTATAAGGGATCTAAAGTAGTATTTAAAATGCTATCTTTTATCTCAGTATCTTAAATACAGTGGTGTTGTCTTTTTCAAAATTTGGGTAGGGGTTGGCAGCTAGTGTTTATTGAGTATCAGGTACTTTACAACCATCATTTGGTATTTTACAGATTAAAAAAAAACTTAGGCTCAATGAATTTAGACAACTTACAATGTTAATTATAACAATAATGACTATAATAAATAGCTTGTCCAAGATTAGAAAAATTAAAAGCAAGTATCACAGTCAATCACCCGTCGCTGGGCACTGCTGTGTGCCCCGTGTCATTCTCAGCGCTTCCAGTTAACACGCTCTTACAAACACTTAAGCTTTCAAACCACATGACGTTGTTACTAGCATCTCTGTATTACAGGAGAGGAAACTGAGAGTTAAATACCTCAGTTAAATAAGCACAGGAGAGTTAAATAACTCGGCCAGGGTTACACAGCTTTCACCAGCAACACTGGCACTGAAACTGATGCGCCTGGTTTCAGACCCTGAGCCCGTGACTGCTGTGCACGACTGCCTCTCCAACAAGGGACAAGCTGGGATCTAACCCAGGTACAATTTGACTGTCTCAAAGCAGTCACATGGTATCTTCATAGCATGACCTACCTTATGTAAGGACTGAAAATTTTCTTGATGAAAGAAACAAAGAATTGAGTCTTTCTATGCTACTGACTTGGTCATTTATTTATATTCTATCAAAGTTGAAGCTTATTTTGTCTAGGAAAAACCTTTACCCTCGTATTTTTTCATGAATCATCATCCTCTGTCTTCAGTTTTTCTGACTGGGTGACAGACTACTCTTATTTCTACAAGGGTCTTTTTTAAATCCAAGTTAGTTAGAAAATTTCTTATGCAGCCACTGGCTTCTTTGGTTCCTTTTCTTTCTCTTCTTTTGAACTTTTAAAAGTATATGGTTAAAATGGAACTTTATAGACAGGTCTTGCTTTCTCTTTTGAGCTGTCTTCTTTCTCAGGTGTCTGATATTGCTCTCATGCTTGTCTTATGACTCTGGCTTTTTGAAACTTGGTCTCTGAATATCAACTAGGCTTTCTGCTCTTCTTTACTGTTATGATTTCTAGTTTGAAGTAACAGTTGAAACTGGACATGGAACAACACATTGGTTCCAAATAGGAAAAGGAGTACATCAAGGCTGTAGATTGTTACCCTGCTTATTTAACTTATATGCAGAGCACATCATGAGAAACACTGGGCTGGAAGAAGCACAAGCTGGAATCAAGGTTGCCAGGAGAAATATCAATAACCTCAGATATGCAGATGACACCACTCTATGGCAGAAAGTGAAGAGGAACTAAAAAGCCTCTTGATGAAAGTGAAAGAGGAGAGTGAAAAAGTTGACTTAAAGCTCAACATTCAGAAAACTAAGATCATGGCATCCAGTCCCATCACTTCATGGCAAACAGATGGGGAAACAGTGGAAACAGTGGCTGACTTTATTTCTGGGGGCTCCAAAATCACTGCAGATGGTGACTGCAGCTGTAAAATTAAAAGATGCTTACTCCTTGGAAGGAAAGTTATGACCAACCTAGACAGCATATTAAAAAGCAGAGACATTACTTTGCCAACAAAGGTCCGTCTAGTCAAGCTTATGGTTTTTCCAGTAGTCGTGTATGGATGTGAGACTTGGACTATAAAGAAAGCTGAGTGCCAAAGAATTGATGCTTTTGAACTGTGGTGTTGGAGAAGACTCTTGAGAGTCCCTTGGACTGCAAGAGATCTAACCAGTCCATTCTAAAGGAGATCAGTCCTGGGTGTTCATTGAAGGACTGATGTTGAAGTTGAAACTCCAATACTTTGGCCACCTGATGCAAGGAGCTGACTCATTTGAAAAGACCCCTGATGCTTGGAAAGACTGAAGGCAGGAGGAGAAGGGCACGGCAAAGGATGAGATGGTTGGATGGCATCACCGACTCAATGGACATGAGTCTGGGTAAATTCCGGGAGTTGGTGATGGACAGGGAGGCCTGGCGTGCTGCAGTCCATGGCGTCGTAAAGAGTCGGACACAACTGAGCGACTGAACTGAACTCAACTTCTAGTTTCAACGGCTGCTGGTATTCTTTCCAGTTTAGTATCACTGATCCATTTTTATTAACATTTTGCTAATAAGTTTTAATCTGTATTCTAGCTCTAACTTGATATAAAGGTCATTAGAATACTTAGATAATTTAATAAACATATATTGTTCATTTAAGAGGTGTGTATTAGTGTACTATTAACATAAATACATAGTAAAACCTATTATTAAGAATAATGCATTATTAAGAAGATGGTTTAATAACAATTTAGATAAGAAAGAATTAACAATTAGAAGCCAGTATAAGCTTCCCAGGTGGCTCACTGGTAAAAAGTCTCCCTGCCAATGCAAGAGGTGCAGGTTCAATCCCAAGGTTGGGATGATCCCACGTAAAAGGAAATGGCAACCTGCTCCAGTATTCCTGCCGGGAAATCCCAGGGACACAAAGTCTGGCGGGCTACAGTCCATGGGGTTGCAAAGAGTCAACACAACTTAGCAAATAAGCAACACAACAGCATAACATCATTAGGATAATAAATGACAAAATCATCTTTTAATTTACTTCTAACAAAAGGACAGTAGATAGGAAAAGAAACAGTATACTCTGATTTCAGTAAGGCATTCAAATCCTAATTATCACAATAATCTTACTGAATATAAGAATGAAATCTGGGATGAATTAAATGAATTTATAGCTGTGGTGAAAACCTTGCTCAAAAATATTAATTAATGAATAAGATATTAGCTTGCAAACAGGTTTTTATTGGCCTAATCCACTAATGGATAGGCATTAATAACAAAATTTTAGTTTTTTGCTTAAAAAAAAATAACCGACAACCCTGAATGTTTGAACTGACATGGGCAAAAATCTGCTGACCAACAAAGAACGAAAACTACTAAATGAAAAAAAAAAAAAAGAAAGCATGACTAACATGAACAGAAGTCAGAAGACACAGGGAAGAAAAAAAACCCAAAAACCTATTTTCATTTCTGGTTGTTACCTTTCAGGAACAAGGTAACCAAGAAAAAGCTGACCAAGATGCTAACCTATTATCATATAATGCCATATAATGAAAACTAGAACTATTTAGCCAGGACGGTGACTGAGTGTTTGCACTTGCACAAGGAGAAAAAGAACATGTGAGGCAAGGAAAGGGTAGGTATACTTTCTTCAAGATGAGGAAGAACTTCACAATATTCAGAGCTGTTCAGAGAATGAACTTGACACAGTGATGTTCTCATCAACAGGGCTAAGGACAACCCAACAGAAACTTAAAGATTCAAGAATTCTTGTTTCTGGAAGGAATTTCATCTTTTTTATACAATAATACTACAATATTTATAGGCCTATGTAAATTAACTCATAGAAACTTTTAAAAATTATACTTAAAATTAGCAAAAGAAATCCATCATTACGAAAAAACAACACTTTACTTTTCTACCAAAGTGACAAATTTACACTATAAGCAACTTATTATATATAATAATCCGAAGTAAGAACACAACAGTAGTCAACAGTGATAATAAAATCAACGAAAAATGAATGATAACACTATTATTTACAGAGTACATTAGAACTTCTCAAACTGCTTTTCCACCTGTTTGCCATCTAATCTGAAAACAACTCTGAGGCAGACAAGGCAGTTAGTATGAGTCCCATTTTACTGTCTTCTTGAGGCTAAGAGGGCAAAATGACTTTCCTCAGAATTCAAGTTGGTCCACAGGAGGAAGTATGAATCTAGAGCTCATGCCTCCTGGTTAGTGCCCCTTCTTTCTTTCTTTTGCCACATGGCCAGTGGGGTCTTAGTTCCCTGACCAGAAACTGAATCCAGGCCCACGGCAGTGGGAGTGCCAAGTCTTGACCATGGACCCCCAGGGAATTCCCCATTCTTTCTTTAATAACTTTGTTCTCCCTTCAATGAATACGACATTTTCATTGTACAACGGTTAGAATTCAGATAAATCATCTTCCTAATTAGACAACGTATCAATATTAACAAGAAACTTTAACTTATGTTTGAAATGAATAAAAAAGAAATAACTCAAATAAATGACTAAGAAAAAATTTCTTTTACTTCCCAAAATACTAAGCTGAAAAAACAGAAGGCTAACAGGATCAGTTAAGTAGAATACTGTTTTCTTGACCAACCATTAAATATTTTACATGTAAATACTCAACACCAAAATGGAGACACACTTCGTTAAATGGGGCTCTAGCAATATTAGATTTCTCATCTTCATAAGCTTAAAGAACACAATCTAAGTTTCCTTTTTAATGATATAATTATCAGGTAAAACCATTACCTTGGGTGTGCTTCCTTTAATGAATTTTTTAATTGAAGACAACAAGCCGGTTTCATTCTTCGGTGGTTTTTCTCCTCCTGAAGGCAGGCTGTCATCAACTTCTGAGTATTTCCTCTTTGCTCTGGCAGTGCGTTGTGTTTGGATTTGATTTGATTGCTGAGAAGCCTTCCGTGTTCTCAGCCTCATCTTTTATGGGTGCCACATGTAAAACTATAAAAGAAAAATAATCAGGTTATTAAAATTAAGCCTAGTGTACCCACGTGTGCCCAGTTTACCTAGGTTTGTAGAATCTTAGTTTCCCTGATGGGGATCAAAACCAGGCCCTCAGCACGGACAGTGCAGAGTCCTAACCTCTAGAGCACCAGAGAATTCCCAAGAAACTAACTTTTTAACTGAAAGGCATAGTGCTTTGAATTTTATTACATTCTCCCAAATAACCTTCCCACAACTTCTGAAATATTACACCCTGTGATCTAATAGAGTGTGCACGTCCCTTTCAGAATACTGTAGTGCCTCCATCCTTGCTGACACTATCATTCATTTAATCACTCATTCGTTCAACAAGTATTTACTGGGTAAGTAAGTACCTGGTAAAACAAGAGAGAGAAGGTTTTTACCCTCAGGAGATCACAATGTAGTGGAAAAAACCCTTAAGTCATTGAATGAATTAGTTCCAAGAACACAATTCTAATAATCAACAAGTACAAAAGTGTGGCAAGATTGAGTCAATCATTTTACAGGATTTGATCTTACCACATGCGTCGATCCTTTAAAAACCAAACTCATCTGGCTCAAGCTGCCGGAGTAGAAGGATGGTGCTCATCTTCTGCGAGAGCACAAAACTCCAACTAGCCGCTGAACGACCAAGGACAGGAGGACACTGGAACCCACCAGAAAAAGACACCCCACGTCCAAAGACAAAGCAGCAGCCTCAGTGAGATGACGGGAGGGGCACAATCACAATAAAATCAAATCCCATGCCCACCGGCTGGGTGACCCACAAACTGGAGAACAGTAATACCAAAGAAGTTCTCCCACTGTTGTAAAGGTTCTGAACCCCACGTCAGGCTTCCCAGCCTGGGGATCCGACAAAGGGACTGGGAATCCCCAGGGAATCTGGCCTTGAAGGCCAGCAGGATTTGTTTACAGGACTTCCACAGGACTGGGGGAAACAGAAGCTGCAGTCTTGGAGGGCACAAACACTCCTGCACACACCAAGACCCAGAGGAAAGGAGCAGGACCCCACAGGAGACAGAGCAGAGACACCAACTGGCATTGAAGAGTCTCCTGTGGGTGTGGAGGTCGGCAGGGGCTCAGCACAGAGATGGGGTGCTGGCGGCAGCAGGTGGGGCAGGCCCCCTCGGCATAAACCCTCTTGGAAGTCCCTCTTGGAAGTCCCCATTAACCCTACCACAGAGCCTGTAGAACCCAGGGCCAAACGACTACCAGGGAGGGAGTGAAACCCCACCCATCGGCAGATAACTGGGTTAAAGTTTTACTGAGCAAGGCCCTGCCCACCAGAGCAAGACCCAGTTTTTCCCACCACCAGTTCCTGCCTCTGCATCTTCTCCATTAGAAGAAGTAAGAACCACAGTCCCACAGTGGCTTAAACAGAAACCACATTATCGAAATTTAATTAGGAAGAAAAAGCAGAAAGTTATGTCCCAGATGAAGGGACAAGATAAAACCCCAGAAAATCTAAATGAAGTGGAGATATGCAACTTTCCAGAAAAAGAATTCAGAATAATCATAGTGAAGATGATCCAGGATCTTGGGAAAACAATGGAGAAGATGCAAGAAATATTTACCAAAGACCAGCAAGAACCAAAGAACAGAAGTGAACAGTACCCTAGAAGGAACAGGATAACTGAGGCAGAAGAACAGGTAAATGACTGCAGGACAGAAAAGTGGAAACCACCGCCACACAACATAATATAGGAAGAAGGCGGCAAAAAAAGAAGACAGCCTAACAGACCTCTAGAACAACGTTCAACACAACAACATTCACATCACAGGGTCCCAGAAGGAGGAGAGAGAGAGAAAGGACCTGAGAAAACACCTAAAGAGATAATAGCTAAAAACTTCCCTAACATGGGAAAGGAAATAGTCAACCAAGTTCAGGAAGCACAGAGTCCCAGGCAGGATAAACCCAAGAAGAAACACAACAAGATGCATAATAACCAAACTGACAAAAGTTAAAGACAGAGATAAAATACTAAAAGTAACAATGGAAAAACGACAAATAACATACAAGGGAACTCCCATGAGGCTATTAGCTGATTTTTCAACAGTAACTCTACAAGCCAGAAGGGAATGGCATGATATATTTAAAGTGATGAAAGGGAAGAACCTATAGCCAAGAATACTCTACCCAGCAAGACTCAGATTTGATGGAGAAATCAAAAGCTTTCCAGTCAAGCAAAAGCTAAGAGAATTCAGCACCATCAAACCACCTTTATAGCAAACGCTAAAGGAACGTCTCTAGACAGGAAACAAGTGAAGGAAAAGACCTACCTACAGAAAATAAACCCAAAACAATTAAGAAAACTGTAATAGGATCAAATAAACCAACCAAAAGACAGAGGCTGGCTGGGAGATGAAAACATGTGCATGCATGCACTTCCACTCACCACGTCACTCTGCTTGACCCCTCCCCCCATTGTTTGTAATTATTTTATACTGTTAATCATGTTCCCATTATGGCTTGCAATTGTAATTTTTATTTTTTGTCAGGCTGTTGATTGTGAAAACTGACAAATATCTTTTACTATCGTGATTATGTAACTATTACTCACTTAATACTACTGCATCATGATTGGTCAACAGAACAATGATAGAACTCTGTATCATCCAGAACTACTATTTAATAGAAACACCTGTAATCACTTTTTAAAATCCAGATGCATATCAGAATTATCTTGACATTTTTTGAAAAATACAAATGCCCAAGTATTGATTTTTTCCTCCAGAGCTCCGGACATGCTTCTAACGAGCAGCCGTGTTTAAAGCACCTGGACTATATGATGATCTTTGATCTGGCCTGTTTCCCTTTCCCTATTTCATACTCAGTGTTCCCATTTCGGAGAAGGCAATGGCACCCCACTCCAGTACTCTTGCCTGGAAAATCCCATGGACGGAGGAGCCTGGTAGGCTGCAGTCCATGGGGTCGCTAAGAGTCGGACACGACTAAGTGACTTCACTTTCACTTTTCACTTTCATGCACTGGAGAAGGAAATGGCAACCCACTCCAGTGCTCTTGCCGGGAGAATCCCAGGGACGGGGGAGCCTGGTGGGCTGCCGTCTATGGGGCTGCACAGAGTCAGACACGACTGAAGCGACTTAGCAGCAGCAGCAGTTCCCATTTCACTTAGTTTATGTTTTCCAATTTTTCCATCTTTTTTTTTTTTTGATGTTCCTTCTCAACCTTTATCAAGCATAGTAGAAAAGCTTTGCACAGATATATATAAATAGTATATACAACACATGTATTTTAGAAACTTACGAATTTTTGCCTAACTAAAACTTTATGACATTTTGATTCCACTTGTTTGATTTAGTATGAATAGAATGCTAAACTTCTAATTTAAAAAAAAAACAGATATGCATCAAGCAACAAAGGTTTATTGTACACCACAGGGAACTACAGTCAGTATCTTGTGAAGTGAAGTAAAAGTCGCTCAGTCGTGTCTGACTCTTTGTGACCCAATGGACTATACAGTCCATGGAATTCTCCAGGCCAGAATACTGGCTTGGGTAGCCTTTCCCTTCTCCAGGGGATCTTCCCAACCCAGAGATCGAACCCAGGTCTCCTGCACTGCAGACTGATTCTTTACCAGCTGATCCACAACGGAAGCCCAAGAATACTGGAGTGCGTAGCCTATCCCTTCTCCAGCAGATCTTCCTGACCCAGGAATTGAACTGGGGTCTCCTGCATTGCAGGCAGATTCTTTACCAACTTATCAGGAAGCCAACCTTTCAAAATCTCAGGTTATCTCCATTTGCACTTGCAATTCCTAGCCCCTTTCAGTGTTTTTCAGATGGCTATCACTGCTTCAGCGGCAAATCCGAACGGAAAACATCCAGGCACAGCATTATCCAATAGAACTTTCTGCAACAATGGAAATACTCTGTGTCTGCACTGTCCCATAGGGCAGCCACTAGACGTGGGTGGAAACCAAGTGCTTAACATGTAATTAGTGTGACTGAGGAATTGAATTTTTAATTTCACTTAGTTTTTATTAATTTAATTTTAAATAGCCACCTGTGCCTAGTGGCTATCATATTAGAGAGTGCATGTCTAAGGGACGAATCTTGTAACAACTTATAATGGAAAATAATATACACGTGTACCTGAATCACCAGCTGCGCACCGGGAACACTGTGAACCTACTGCGCCAGTGACACGTACAAAGGAAAAAGCTAGCACCACAAAGAAAAGACGAGGGCATCAGTCTGAACTCTCATTTTACTGGTGAGAAAAGTAATGACTGGCAAAGTTGTCCCAAGACTCAGTAGTTGAGAATATTCCCCGAATTAGAATCTGTTAAAGAGACAACTGAGAAAAGAGTGAAAACTACTATACTAAGAATCAAGAGATGTTACTTCTAATCCTACTTCAATCATCACTAAACTATAGCCCCTTAACTATTTTTTCCCCTGTATATTGAATACATTCATCTTGACGCTCAAAATGGAAATGGATTTAGAAAAGGCTGTAAAGTGCAGAGGACATACAACTACTCACAGCAGTGAGCACAGTCCCAGAAAGGTCTGACCTGTTAGGCACGCTAAACTCCTAAAGGTACAGGAATTCTTGGCAAAGAGCAGGGTCTTACAGACAAATGAGGAAGCTGAAGTGATGTCTTTAATAACCCAACACAATGTCCACAGAAGAAGAGTTAGGATGCCTCCCTTTTTTAAAATACAGAAAGTGCACACACGCACACACACAAAATCTATTTCAACCAAAAACCCAAACTCAAAGGCTTCACCAGAAGAGTACTAAAATATCTTTCCATTGTTTTTCATCACCAAATGGTGCTCAGTTTTTAAGTTGTCATCCCCAAATAAAATAAATACTGCCTTTTTTCCTAAAAAGTCAATATGAACTTCTAAGGGATTTACTCAAGGCATGTATTACTAAAAACTCTACAGTGTAAAAATTTTAATTTTTTGTTCTTCAGCACAGCACTCCTTAGAAAAGGAAAATTCCCATATAGCAAATGCATAGGGGAATTTTTCACAAAGAAAGCTGTTTGTATTTGATTTAAATTTTTAAAAATATTTTCAAAAATATCTATGAATGAACCTATCTTAAGTCCAGAATCATTCAAAGAAAATGAAATTCTGACATCACTGTCGGCCACCATGCTCACTGGTTTCTGTACCGTCTATGGCACAGTATAGCAAAAGCAGCCTAAGACAACATGCAAATGAATGGACACAGTTGTGTACAAAGGAAACAAACAAGTGTTTAGAAGCAGTCAGTCCACGGGCAGTAGTCTGCAGACATGCACTAAGTGACTTTATAACCCAATTAGACTATTCTAAATTTTTCAATAGCAATGGTTCACGCCAGATGAAAAATGGAGTAATATATTTAAAATAAAATAATCAAGGGAAGAACATACAAACCAAAGATTTTATATCCAACAGAAATAACTTGCAAAAATAACGGCTATGGACAAACTATTACCAATGTGTAAGAATTCGGTGAATACTGTGCTCAGGGAATCCTTCCTGAAAAACTTAAATGAGCATTTCAGAAAACCAAATTGACTACAGGTATTCCTTTAGAACCAATGGTGATTGTCAAACATAAAACATATAGCTACAAACAGTTATCATGTAATAGCTATATTCTATATAAATGTAGATTCACTCAACCTTTTACAAGTGAGGGAGAGACTTCCCCGGTAGTTAGGACTCCACACTTCCACTGCAAGGGGCACCGATTTGATCCATGGTAGGGAAACCAGGATCCCACGTGCCACCCAGCACGGCCAAAACAGAAAGAAAGTAGGCAAGAGTGGGGAGAGCACTGCCAAGAAAACGGTATATAGTGCTTCGGTAGTCATACATATTATCTTCAAATCTTCCAATACTGGTACTGCTCCTCTGAAACTGCTGTGAGAGTAATTTATTAATATTTCCGTTTCTAAGCCCACATCTGTCATCTACCAGGTTCCTGAGAGCCAAGACACGGCATTGAGCAAAACAACAGGGAAGCAGGATGGAGAGCCAGAATACAGCCCCATCAGAGCTTGACCACGACCAGTGAGGACGCCAACAAACCCTGTCCTCAAAAAGCAACAGTACAACTCGACAAACGACAAAAACCACCGTTAGCAGTTCACTTCAGTCGCGCAGTCGTGTCCGACCCTTTGCGACCACATGGACCGCAGCACGCCAGGCCTCCCTGTCCATCACCAACTCCCGCAGTTCACCCAAACTCATGTCCATTGAGTCGGTGATGCCATCCAACAATCTCATCCTCTGTCGTCCCCTTCTCTGCCTGCCTTTAATCCTTCCCAGAATTAGGGTCTTTTCGGAAGAGTCAGCTCTTCGCATCAGGTGGCCACAGTATTGGGAGTTTCAGCTTCAATATTAGTCCTTCCAATGAACACCCAGGACTGATCTCCTTTAGGATGGACTGGTTGGATCTCCTTGCAGTCCAAGGGACTCTCAAGAGTCTTCTCCAACACCACAGTTCAAAAGCATCAATTCTTCGGCGGTCAGCTTTCTTCACAGTCCAACTCTCACATCCATACATGACTACTTGGAAAAACCATAGCCCTGACTATATGGACCTTTGTTGGCAAAGTAATGTCTCTGCTTTTTAATATGCTGTCCAGATAGGTCATAATTTTCCTTCCAAGGAGTAACCGTCTTTTAATTTCATGGCTGCAATCACCATCTGCAGTGATTCTGGAGCCAAAAAAAAAAAAAAAGTCTGTCGCTGTTTCCACTATTTTCCTCATCTATTTGCCATGAAATGATGGGACCAGATGCCATGATCTTAGTTTTCTAAATGTTGAGCTTTAAGCCAACTTTTTCACTCTCTTCTTTCACTTTCATCAAGAGGCTCTTTAGTTCTTCTTCATTTTCTGCCATAAGGATGGTGTCATCTGCATATCTGACGTTACTGATATCTCTTCCAGCAATCTTGATTTCAGCTTGTGTTTCTTCCAGCCCAGTGTTTCTCATGATGTACTCTGCATTTAAGTTAAATAAGTAGGGTGGCAATATACAGCCTTGACATACTCCTTTTCCTATTTGGAACCAGTCTGTTGTTCCATGTCCAGTTTTAACTGTTGCTTCCTGATCTGCATATAGGTTTCTCAAGAGGCAGGTCAGGTGGTCTGGTAGTCTCATCTCTTTCATTGTTTTCCACAGTTTATTGTGATCCACACAGTCAAAGGCTTTAGCATAGTCAACAAAGCAGAAATAGATGTTTTTCTGGAACTCTCTTCCTTTTTCCATGATCCAGCGGATGTTTGCAATTTGATCTCTGGTTCCTCTGCTTTTCTAAAACCAGCTTGAACATCTGGAAGTCCACAGTTCACATATTATTGAAGCCTGGCTTGGAGAATTTTGAGCATTACTTTACTAGCGTGTGAGATGAGTGCAATTATGCAATAGTTTGAGCATTCTTTGGCATTGCCTTTCTTTGGGATTGGAATGAAAACTGACCTTTTCCAGTCCTGTGGCCATTGCTGTTTTCCAGATTTGCTGGCATATTGAGTGCAGCACTTTCACAGCATCATCTTTCAGGATTTGAAATAGCTCAGCTGGAATTCCATCATCTCCACTAGCTTAGTTCATACTGGTGCTTTCTAAGGCCCACTTGACTTCACATTCCAGGTTGTCTGGCTCTAGGTGAGTGATCACACCATCGTGATTATCTTGGTCGTGAAGATCTTTTTGTATAGTTCTTCTGTGTATTCTTGCCACTTCTTAGTACCTTCTGCTTCTGTTAGGTCCGTACGATTTCTGCCCTTTACTGAGCCCATCTTTGCATGAAATGTTCCCTTGGTATCCCTAATTTTCTTGAAGAGATCTCTATTCTTTCCCATTTTGTTGTCCTCTATTTCTTTCGATTGATCGCTGAGGAAGGCTTTCTTATCTCTCCTTGCTATTCTTCAAAACTCTGCATTCAAATGACCGTATCCTTCCTTTTCTCTTTTGCTTTTCACTTCTCTCCTTTTCACAGTTATTTGTAAGGCCTCCTCAGACAGCCATTTGGGTTTTGCATTTCTTTTTCTTGGGGATGGTCTTGATCCCTGTCTCCTGTACAGTGTCACCAACCTCAGTCCATAGTTCATCAGGCACTCTATCAGATCTAGTCGCTTAAATCTATTTCTCACTTCCACTGTATAATCACAAGGGATCTGATTCAGATCATACCTGAATGGTCTCGTGGTTTTCCCTACTTCCTTCAATTAAAGTCTGAATTTGGCAATAAGGAGTTCACGATCTGAGCCACAGTCAGCTCCCAGTCTTGATTTTCCTGACTGTATAGAGCTTCTCCATCTTTGGCTTCAAAGAATATAATCAATCTGATTTCAGTGTTGACCATCTGGTGATGTCCATGTGTAGAGTCTTGTTTTGTTGGAAGAAGGTGTTCGCTATGACCAGTGCCTTCCCTTGGCAAAACTCTGTTAGCCTTTGCCCTGCTTCATTCTGTACTCCAAGGCCAAATTTGCCTGTTACTCCAGGTGTTTCTTGATTTCCTACCTTTGCATTCCAGTCCCCCATAATGAAACGGACATCTTTTTTGGGTGTTAGTTCTAGAAGGTCTTGTAAGTCTTCATAAAACCGTTCAACTTCAGCTTCTTCAGCATTACTGTCAGGGCACAGACTTGGATTATCATGATATGGTTTGCCTTGGAAACGAACAGAGATCATTCTGTCATTTTTGAGATTGCATCCAAGTACTGCATTTCGGACTCTTCTGTTGATTACGATGGCTACTCCATTTCTTCTAAGGGATTCTTGCCCACAGTAGTAGACCTGGGGAGTTCATCTTTCAGCGTCCTATCTTTTTGCCTTTTCATACTGTTCATAGCATATCATACTGTTCATACCATATCAGCACTATGGAAATCAACCAAAAGCAAACAACAATCTGAGAGTACTTTAAAAAACATTCAACTATTAGTAAAAACACTGAAGTGTCTGAAAACAAAACAAAACATTGAGAGCCTGTGTCATTCTTGTTCGGGGCTGCTCCATTCTACACCCATCCGCAAGCACCCAAAGTCTGGCAGGCTGAAATGACTGGTAGCTTTGAGGTTACCATAAAAAAAGGCTCACATGATTGAGAGCAGTTGGACAATGACCACATTCTGGTGGTAGCATCAGTGTAAGTGACAATCCTGGTCTAAGTGATAACTTCTGTGGCAGAGCTAGGAGGACGAGACTTCCCCATCCTTGAGCTCTGGGGCTGCTGGGACAATATTCCTGGCAGAGGCAGCATACACACACAGCAGCAACTACAGAGGCACAAGCTCCCACACTCTCCTGGCCAACTCTGCAGCTGCATGGAAGAACACAGGAGACACAAAGTGAACCGGTGAGAATAAGAGCTTGAAAAGGCCTGCAAAAGGCCTGAACTTTGAATGTGCACCGCACGAGTCCACAGGTAAGAGACAGAAGCATTACTGCGCAAGATGTTTAGGCATGATATTTGTTCAATCATTAGCTTACCATAAGGCAATGCAGACACCAGGGTGTGCCTTAGTAAAGCTTCAAAATTAAAACAAAAATTAAAACAAAACAAAACAAAACAACACCAACCAACAAACTAAGCAAAGTCATCAGTAGCTATATCCTGCAGGAAGGCATATTCCACAGATTTTGCCTATGGGAATTACAAAACAACCAACCTTCAGGGAAAAAATTCTGAATCCACAGTGGCTATCTGTTATCTAAGGGACTGGTTTTCAACAAAAAAGTATGAGACATGCAAAGCAACAGGAAAAAAATAACCCAAACTTGGGGGGGAGGGGGAAGCTGTGAATATGTATTATATGCCAGGCTTACAACAATCCAAGGAATGGATAAGTATTTAGTGTATGAAAGACAAAATTCACTCTTGATCCCTTACAAGTTTAAAATATTCTCTATTTCAACTGGACATATTTTTTATCTAAAACATATGTTGTTAGAAGTCTTTAAAAGCACAAAAATACGAAAAGAACTCACATAATTCCTCAGTCCAGAGATGACTGAAATGTGGATATGCATTACTGACTGTTTAAACACATATAAATATTTTAATCAATAGAGTTATACTACAGTTATGACCTGACCTATTTCTTCCCCTTTTATACTATTGCTCAGTAGCTCAGTAGTGTACAACTCTTTGCAACCCCATGGAATTTTCCAGACAAGAATACTGGGGTGGGTTGCCATTTCCTCCTCCATTTTATTCTGTTAACTCCCTACTAATATTCTCTGAAAAATCTGAGAACATAATTTTTAATGGCCACATAATATTCCAACATTCAGATAAATGTTCTACAATTTATATGGCCACTGACCTGTCAGAAAATTAAACTGTTCATAATTACTCACTAATATCACTTCAAATGTAATAACCTTATATACAAATTTCAGTCCAAATATCTGATTCTTAATTTCTTAGAAGGGAATTCATTAGGTCAAAAATTGTTAACATTTGGTAGCACTTCTAGAAATACTAGACTTCCCTGGTGGTGCAGATGGTAAAGCATCTGCCTACAATGTGGGAGACCCGGGTTCAATCCCTGGGTCGGGAAGATCCCCTGGAGAAGGGAATGGCAACCCACTCTAGTACTCTTGCCTGGAAAATCTAACAAAGTATTTTTTGGAAAGATGGTTTCAACCAGCAGGATACAAAGAATCTGACTAAATAAACATCAGAATTTATTTTTAATTTTCAAAATGTTGGCTTATTAAAAGTAAAAGTATTTTAAATAATCATAACTAATAAAACTAAACATTTTAATTCTATTT
Organism: Bos javanicus; assembly: GCF_032452875.1. Taxonomy (NCBI): domain Eukaryota; kingdom Metazoa; phylum Chordata; class Mammalia; order Artiodactyla; family Bovidae; genus Bos; species Bos javanicus. The sequence continues at coordinate 102,418,113 of NC_083877.1, read as the reverse complement.
ATAGGTTACCAACATTTCACATTTTTTAAAATGCCTATGGATGCTCTTTTCTCATTTTTTCCCTAAGAATCTAAAATACTAAGGTTGAAAAAACCTTTGGTTCAACCGTCCCAACCAAAGCAGAAACCTCTTAGGTAGCATTCCTGTCTAAAGGTAATCTAGAATCTGCTAGAATGCTGAAAGAGACAGAGTTTACTGCATAATAATGCAAATACTAAGAATATTAAATGAACTCTAAACAAAAAACCATTTTTAAACTGAGTAAATCCTGCAAATATGTACTGTCACTCTCCTCATTTAATAAATGTCTAAGAATTTAACTCTAGCAATTTGGTTAGCCATAATTTTCCCTGTTTTAAACACAAAGTTTAAAAATTATATTATCGTTTTTAGTTTGCCAATTAAGGCCTAATTTTGAGTTTAGATATTTGCAATATTTTCCCCCAACTCCCCAAAATAACAGAACTGTATTTAATACTTTAAAATAAAGATTTAAATGTCAATGCTTATCTGAATACAGAAACATAATCCAACCAAATATTACACACAACCAAAGCACTGTGTAAAAACTACTGTGTTGGTTTTCTGGTAGGCTGACTTCGGAAGACCCAACCATCAACCTATTCTTTCCAAACATAAAGTAACTGCTTCAGCTACAGAAAAGGTTAAAGTGATATATAATGAATAGCTGTCCTTTAAAAAGTAGTACTCATTATTTCCATTTCATTTTTTTCATTATTTCCATTTTATGACAGAAAGAAAATAAGATGGAGACAATGGCAAAAGTGTGTTACTCTTCAGATAATTTCAATAAAAATAACCAGCAATGTAAAAACAGTCTATCATTAACAAAAATTTTAATTAATTAAAAAATTATCAAATTTTTCAATTTGCTATATCCTGTTTTATTTTTTACTTCTGCTCTTTTTCTAACAGTTATTCACAATGGGTGATTTTACCGCAAACAAAGGGTTAAGCAGGTTAAGAGAAAGAGGGGTTCTGGGAAAAGATAAGGGAAACTACAGAGGAGGTGCTGACCACAAGACAGTTTTGGGGGAATCAGTGTCTAGGTGAAAAAAAGTAACCTAGGGCCAGTTAAGAAATTGATCTCTTTCTCTAGTGCCAGTTTACCCAGTTTGAACCCTTTCCTTTGGTCCAAACCAAAGAGAAAGCAAGGGAGTTATCCCAAGCAACTTGAGACCTAAGAAGTCATGGAGTTACAAACTACAGCTTCCAGAAAAGAGAGCTCCCCTGACTAGTAATTGGAGTTTCACCTAAAGATTCATTTTTATGCATTAATAGGGTTCTGCCTATGGAAAGGAAAAAGCTGGGGAAAATGCCACTACCAGCATAACAAAAACTACAGAATTAAACTTTTCTTGAAGAGAGAGAGCTGAGGACCCAGGCCAACCAAACAAAGATACAAGACAAGACAAGCCCTTTCCAGGAGACAGGATATAAGCACTGGCTTACCTGTGGCAGAGCAAGCAGAGAGACAGTGGTGCTATAAAAGCAGGTAAAAAGAATTCATCTCGATTGTTAACACAAACTACTAAACGCGAAGTGCAGGCCAGCACAGGCCTATGGCGCTCCTGGGAGCAGCAGACGCGATGGGAACCCAGGCCCGTCTTCAGGCCCTCCGCCAGAGACCACCAGCAGTGCTCCCCATGGGGGCGCACGAGGCTGGAGAGAGCTGAAGCCTGGAGCAGCCGGGGGCGCCCTACCAGACCCTCCTTCTCTAAGGAACAAACACTGGAAGGCAGGAGGAGGGGCAGCAGGGGCAGTGCCCCACTAGGATGGGGCAGAGTGTAAGCAAAGCCCTCTACTGATCCCTCTGCACGACTGCAGGGGCAGGTCTCGGGCCCGGATCTCAGACCACCTAAGGCAGGTTTTTCCAAACAAGATGTGTAAAGATACAAGGCCCAGTTTGGCATACCAGGGCAACATCACTGAAAGCCCACCAGCTCTGACGCCCAGACATACAGAGCCTATCCAGGACTGAGACTGGATGAGGACAAAGGACTTCCGGACTCCAGCACCGTGTAACAAGCACCAACTGCACTTACCTCTGGGAAAGGGTTAGGGGCGCTTCGATTCCACAGAGCTACAGGCACACAGGGAAAGCCAAAATCCGAGAGTCAATTGGGAAAACTGAGGAACACTTTCTCATACCTCCACTTCTAGCTTAAGCACAAAGTAACACTGGAGAAATCTGAAGCCAACCGTGCACTTGAGGTATCCTATGAAACAACAAAACCAAAACTCAGCCTAATGAAACCCCCTAGACTATGCCACAGGATATGCAACTTTCCAGGTATAAACACTAGTCAGTCTTTACTGTCCTATTTATAATATTCAGAATTCAATAAAATACTGCAGAACACACACTCAAAAAGAAGAAAATACCACCGTCAAAAAGCAATAGAAAATCAATGAAGTTAAAAACAGAAAACTCAGTAAAACCAAAAGTTGGTTGTTGTTTTTTTTTAATCAATAAATTGATAAACCTCTAGCAAGAATGGGGAAAAAAGAGAGAACACACAAATTACCAATACTGAGAGTAGTTTAGTGAACACCACGACTACTACAATTTTATGCCCACACATTCAACAATTCAGATGGAATGCTCAAACCTCTAAAAAAAAAAAGTGCCACCAAAGCTCAAAGGTAACCTGATCAGCCCATATTTTAAAAAACTGAAATTGCAGAGAAAGTCTCAAAACAAAAAAAAGTTCCAGACCCAGACGGCTCTGACAGGCTGGGACCCAGGACCCTTTTGCTGTAGTACTCCAAAGCTTGCACCTGGACAAACCTCTCTTCTAGCAACAAAATTACAAAGAAACTCTATGGGACTAAAAATAACTACCTGCCTGAGCAGTTGGGGCGAATTCTGGACAAAAGATACAAAGAGACCAAAAAACCCCAAAAGCCACTTTTGAAGAGCCTGGAACAAAAGCAGGGAGTCGGGAGGAAAGGCAAGGCACTAAACATGCCCTCTGCACTCAACACCGCCTAAGGGGTGGGCAAACCTCCTAAGCCACCCCTCTGGCCCTGGACACACCCGCACTCACCCCGTACAAGGAACAAGCCCGCTTCCCCACAGGGAGCAAGCCAACAAGGGAACCTGTTCCCTGGTCTCACTCCCATCTGTTGCAGCAGGGCCCCAATAAAGCCTTGCCTGAGTTTCTTACTTGGCCTCTGGCCAATTTCTATCAATTGGGAAAGGTCAAGAACTCTGGTTGACTTCAACTTCACTGAAGAATTCTACCAAAAAATTAAAAAAAAAAAAACACAAACAAAAACCCAAACAAACCAATTCCCCCACACTAACCCCAGCAAAACCCAAATCTAATACACAAAACTCCTCCAGAAAAGAGAAGGGAAGTTTCCAACTTATTTTAAGAGGCCGACATTTCCTCATCATAACCGAAGACCATACATATTAATTGCGCCAAGTACTGCCAGAAATTACCTACATAGTATCTGCAATAATCCAACTTCATTACCTTCACTTAAAAAAGTTCTACACATACATATACAGCCTGATGTTGGTAATTCTACCATTTACATTACAAATTAACTGTCTTCTAAGCACTTTAGAGTTCCGTCACTAAGTTAAATTCTCCATTCTCAGCAATTATGAAATAATACAAGACTGGAAAATAAGCTGTTGTTCAAGGGTAAGTTGTGCCCAACTCTTTGCGACCCCATGGACTGCAACACACCAGGCTTCCCTGTCCTTCACCACATGCCAGAGTTTGCTCAAACTCATGTCCATTGTGTCGATGATGCCATCCAACCATCTCATCCTCTGTCGTCCCCTTCTCCTCCTGCCCTCAACCCTTCTCAGCATCAGGGTCTTTTCCAACGATCCAGCTCTTAGCATCAGCTGGCCAAAGTACTGCAGTTTCAGCATCAGTCCTTTCAAAGAATATTCCAGGTTGAGTTCCTTTAGGATTGACTGGTTGATCTCCTTGCTGTCCAGGGGACTCTCAAAAGTCTTCGCCAGCATCACAATTCGAAAGCATCAATTCTTCAGCACTCAGCTTTCTTTATGGTCCAACTCTCAAATCTGTAAATGACTACTGGAAAAACCATAGCTTTGACTATATGGACCTTTTTTGGCAAAGTGATACGCTGTCTAGGTTTGTCATAGCTTTCCTTCCAAAGAGCAAGTGTCTTTGAATTTCATGGCTGCAGTCACCATCCACAGTGATTCCGGAGCCCAAGAAAATAAAGTCTGTCACTGTTTGCATTTTTTCTCCATCTATTTGCCATGAAGTGATGGGACTAGATACCATGATCTTATTTTTTTGAGTGTTGAGTTTCAAGCCAGCTTTTTCACTCTCCTCTTTCAGCCTCATCAAGAGGCTCTTTAGTTCTATTTCACTTTCTGCCATTACAGTAGTATCATCTGCATATCTGAGGTTTTAGATTATTTCTCCCAGTAATCTTGATTTCAGCTTGTGCTTCATCCAGCCCGGAATTTCGTATGATGTACTCTACATATAAGTTAAATAAACAGGGTGACAATATACAGTCTTGTCACACTCCTTTCCCAATTTTGAACTTGGCTGTTGTTCTGTCTGATTCTAGGTGTTACTCTTGACCTGCACATAGGTTTCTCAGAAGACAGACAAGGTGGTCTGGTATCCCATCTCTTTTAAGAGTATTTCAGTCTGTTGTGATCCACGCAGTCAAGTTTTAGCTCAGTCAATGAAGCAGAAGTAGATGTTTTTCTAGAATTCTCTTGCTTTCTCTATGATCCAACAAATGTTGGCAATTTGATTTCTGGTTGCTCTGCCTTTTCTAAATCCAGCTTGTACATCTGGAAGTTCTTGGTTCACAAAGTGCTGAAGCCTAGCTTGAAGGATGTTGAGCACTACCTCGCTAGTATATGAAATGAATGCAAGTATACAGTAATCTGAGCATTCTTTGGCATTGCCTTTCTTTGGGATTGAAACGAGAACTTGACCTTTTCCAATCCCGTGGTCACTGCTCAGTTTTCCAAATTTGCTTACATACTGAATGCAGCACTTACCTTTTAGGATTTTTAAATGAGTAGATCGGGGAAATAAATCTACCACTGAAACAGATAAAATTTAAGTAGATTATATCACAAAACAAATATAGCACGGAGTGGAACAACATTTCAAGCTTAAGGATTCATGACACTGGAGGGAAAAGTATAGAATAGAAAACATTCCCACTTTTCAACATTTGAACCAGATCTCATTTCAGGAATAGAAAAAGTTGATTGTTCGGCAATCTAAAACAAGGCAATTAAGTCTGCTTTCTAAGTATTTGCAGTCTTTGGGGGTGGGGGTGGGGGCTCTTCCAAATTGCATCATTAATTCTTCTTCTAGCTTCTCCATCATCTTTAAAATTTCAGACTCTCATCTAACAGCTTTCTCAACACTTCCACTCTGCACCTCAAATTCAACTTACCGAAAGCTTAATTCCCCTTTCCTATCTCAGCCCTATTCCTTTTGTATTTTTGCTACTCTATTCTTTGTTTTTTTCTGCCGCACTGTGTGACACGTGGGATCAAACCCACACCCCCTGCATTGGAAACACAGTCTTTACCACTGGTCCACCAGGGAAGCCCCCTACTCTATTCTTGATCACAAGTTATCTGCCTAATCAATCAAGCCAGAAGTCATCCTAAACACTTCATCATTCTTCTCTCCCTTGTCCCCTACAGTCAGTCACCAAATCCTGAGGATTCTACCTCTAAAATATTTCTGTCTGTCCGCTTTAAATCCATCCTCTGCACTCCACAAATCTGCCTGTTCCTGCCCACCAATTCCCTTCAAAATAAAGACTGAACCCTAGCAATATATGTAAAGCCCTCCGAGAGCTACCTCTCCACACCTTCCTTCACTGCCGTCCGCCGCCTCCCCCTTTGATCCAGTGATAAGTGTCCTGCACAGGCTGCTGCATCCTACTTCTCCTTCTCTTACTTCACATTCCCTCCTTTCAGCTGATTCTTATCCTCATCATTTACAGCTCAGCCCAAGTATCATACACCCCAGTAAGTAACCACCCCCACACGCGCATGCCTGTATAAACCTGCGACTATCTATCCGTAGCTCTTAAAACATCGTATTAAAATAATCTGTTTATGCATCTTTGACTGCACTCGATTGTAAGAGAGCTGAAGGCAGAGATCTTAAAACTCCAACCACCTGGCAAACATAACAGCGCAATCTCTGTTGACTTGAATTGTAATTTTTTTTCATTTCCCTCAAACAGACTACAGATTGGAGAAAAAACTGTATCACCGAAACACAAAATCCTCACTGCAGTAATCAATTCTTGCTCACAAAAAGGTCTACAAATAAAACTAAAAATATCCCTTCCTCATAAGATTTCCTTCCTCTTAAAATCCCTGACCCCAAGCAATACTGGATGCCAACAATATCCCTGACCCCAAGCAATACTGGATGCCAACAATTATGGTTGCAAATAGTCTTGTGTGAACAAGATTACAATAATGATATGAGCATAATCTCAGTTGATAATTTGCTACAGAGGTCTTAACTACACAAATTTCTATCAACAACAAAATACTATATTGTATTCGAAGGATTCTTAACAAATTATCTAACGCTAACCTAATGTGTGTTCTTTCAAACAAATTTTTGCTGAATAAAAGAAAAGGGAAACAAAAGTGGGCCAAAAGATATAAAAAAGAAAACTATTAAAAAGACCATAAATCAAATGTTAAAGGCAACAGTTTTGGGTTTCCCCATAAAATATAGGTATATGTAACCTATAAACTGCTTACATATACTTAAAATTACTTATATAATTGCAAAGTTCTGAAGTAGGCTCCTGAGTGAGTTACTAGAGGAATAGCCCCTGGACTGGTAGGCATCAGTCCTGAATCTACCATGTTAGCTGTAACACTGATTAGACATTGATTAAGACATGTAATCATTCTAGCAATCATTTCATCTCCTCAACAGCAAAAGAAGTTATTGAACATCATATCTATGGCATTTACTACATGTAAATTTTACCTTAAAAAAATCTATCAAAACAAGAGATGAGTCATTAATCTGAGCTGTTTTTATTCTTCTATCACATACAACTCATCTAGAAGCACCCTAATTAAGACAAACATTTACTACACGTTAAAAAGTCTTCAGATGGTTCATCATTAAGGAAACAAAGACTAGATGACCCCTTTGGTCTCCTCTAGCTACTCTATTACAAACAGTAGCACTACTCAATTTACACTTGAGAAAGAAAATGCTAAAAAAAAAATCACTGCCTTAGTTACACCCCATGACAAAAATATCAGCATCTGTTTTCACTGTCTCTTCCAGTTGTATAATCTTAAATTAACAGGTTCAGATACTACAACTGTCCACTTTTATTCTCTACTACCTTCCCAAGCCCTTCCTTAAAAGATTTTACAGAAGGAAGAGATTTCTTAGTCTCTCCCACTTATCATCCAACAAAAGTCAAAAGTCAACCAGAGCAGGAAGATTAAGAAGTATTATATGAATCATCAACTTCAACAGGGAGATTCTTTTCATTGAGCCCTTCCCAACAAAGTGTGTGATAAAGTGGTCTTTTTAGGTTATTATTACTTGATATGTAATTTTCTGTTTTAAAACTATATAACATTATAGAATTCTTCAAAAACTACTAAATAAAAAACATAATAAAAAGCTGAAAAACTCGGGGAAATGTACAAAAAATAAAGGAGCTGCTGAGTTAGGTTGATGAAATTAAGACTCTTTAAAGTTTTCTTCAATGAACAACCAAAATTTTTTAAAAATGCTTTCTCTAAAACCATGATCAATTTTTCTACAGAAACAAAACATATGGGTTGTTCGATTATTGATGAGTAAATGCTCAATGAAAATATAAACTATTTTTTAAAACATTTATTTATTTTGGGCTGTGTTGGGTGTTCATGGTGGCACATGGGACCTTTCGCCACTGGATACAGGCTTAGTTACTGGCGGCAAGTGGGATCTTAGCTGCCCAACCAGGGATGGAGCCTGAGCCTCCTGCACTGGAAGGCAGATGCCTAACCACTGGACCACCAGGGAAGTCCCTGACCTGACTTTTTTAGATGGCATTATTCAGTTTGTTGATCACTAAGGCACAGCCACTGACATATGTGTTTTAAAATACGACTGGGGCTTCCCTGGTGGTACAGTGGGTAAGAATCTGCCTGCCAATGCAGGGGATACAGGTTCGATCCCTGGTCCGGGAAGGTTCCACATGCTACAGAGCAACTAAGCCCATGGGCCACAACTGGGGACCCGTGTGTCCCAATGACTGAAGCCCGTGCGTCTAGAGCCACGTTCTGCAGCCAGAGAAGCCATCACAGTAGGAAGCCCAGGCACCTCAACAGCAACTGCAGAAAGCCCCGGCACAGCCACGAAGGCCCAGCGCAACTGAAATCAATAACTTTTTACAAAGCTGGGGAGAGAGGACAAGGTGATGAAAAGGGAAAATGATTTTTAAAGTAACACTATTTCAGGACCCCAACTTAAAACTTTGTATATACTCCACAGAAATACCATTAGGGCAAAAATCAGTATTTGTTATGTACAAAATGAGACAGCATGTACTTCTGCTGAGGACAGACTGGTACTTCTTTCACCTAAGCTTTAAGGAATAGCAATTTGAAGACTGTTGTAATTTTAACTACCTGCAACATAACTTACACATGTTGTAAACAGAGCGTTCCATTACACAGCATGAAAAGAATTCATACCAGTGAAACTTTACAACAAGATGTGCTATTCTAGGAAAGATACAAAATTATGAATTCCTAAGAACTGAGTACTACAATACTCATGAGAAAAGCACATGGGAAATCTGTCACTCCAGTCTATTACTTTTCATCATATTTCTATCCTTTCTATGGAATATACATATATTCCAACATATATAATGTTTTAAATTTACTAGAGTTACCTGTATGCATGCAAGTTACAATGCACTTACTGGATACATTAACAAAGAAAATTTTGGAGAGTTACAAAGTAAAGTCAATTTTGGCAAAATTTTCCTACAAGTACTTTTTAAGTAGTTCTCACCAAAACTGTGCAAGGAGAGGGATACAACTATTTATACTTTTTTAATAAAAACTTCTATTTAAAGAAAGTTTTAAACTTATATTCAACTTACACTCAGGTCAGTAGAAATATGAAACTCTCAGACCACAGTAATTTGATAGTAAGAAAAGAATCAATGAGACGTTAGCAAATACGAAAATTAGTTTTTAACTAAAAATCTTTGAGTACCTGAAATAATTTCCTACTATTCATATTACTACCTACCAAAGAAAAATTAATCTTTATGACTGAGATAAACTGAAGACAAAAAGTTAAAACTTCCCTGGTGGCTCACCTACCAATGCAGGAGATCCAGGTTCAATTCCTGGCCTGGGAAGACCCCACATGCTGTGGGGCAGCTAAGCCCATGGGCCCCACTACTGAGCCCGTCACCCAAGAGCCCAGGCTCCACAACGAGAGAAGCCACCACGATGAGAAGCCCGTGGACCGCAACTAGAGAGTAGCCCCGCTCACCCCAACTAGAAAACGCCTGCATCTTCAACAAGGGCCCAGCACAGTCAAAAATAATATACGTAATTTTAAAGTTTTAAGAAGAGTGAATTTTTATAAAAATTACTAGTCAAAGATGAGGTATGATCATAATTCTCTAAGGAAAATATCCTCTTGTTTGCTACTACTAAAAAACAGGATAAAACAAAATGGGAAAGATTAAAGGCAGAAGGAGAAGAGGGTGGCAGAGGATGAGATGGTTAGACAGCATCACTGACTCAATGAACATGAATCTGAGCAAACTCCAGGAGACAGTAAAGGGCAGGTGAACACGGCGTGCTGTGACCCATGGGGTCGCAAAGAGCGGGACACAACCTGGCAACTGAACAACAAATATTACAAATGAGGGGGAAAAGCATGAGAGTTTGCAGTGTGATTATATTTTTCAAACAATTTTTATCAGTACATCAGAAAACTAAAGGATTATATTTTATAATTACCTTATTTAACAAAATACACTAAAGCAGGTACTTGTAAGGTCAGTAAGAAGTTAATCATTTTCAACTCAATAGAATAATCATACATATTTGGGGAACATCAGGAAGAAAGCAATTATTACTGAAACATATAATCATAGTTTTTCTCAACTGAAAAGATACTTACTGGTTCTGTATATTTTTAACAAATATTACACTCTTTTAACAAAATGTATTTTAAATTTCTACTTAAACAGTAACTGGTCAACATGAGAAACTTAAATGTCATGTTATGATACTAACAGATTCTTAATCTCCCTTTCTTATTTATTTTTAGCAATGGCTCTGCTTTTTTAGTTTTCAATTTCTCCATATAGAAGTATTTATTCCAAAGAAAATATTCTTCCTAAACCATATATAAGCCACTATTACTAAATATAATCCCAATTATTTCTGAAGTATTCAAATGCCTTCTACTAGTACAATTTTATGTTTCTTTAATCAAAGTAATAAACACATTTCCTTGTTCTATGATTATTATGCTATTATGAAAACCTGACTGCTAGAACCTAAAGTCAAAGCACAGTTGATGATTCATGTTTTACCTAGATAAACTTCCTTTTCTATAATTTCTCGAAATGAAAACAGGAGAGCCTACAATTACCACAAAACATGGGGTCACTAATAGAGTTAAATGGTCTACTGTGACCTTATTTTAAAGTTACATTAAAGACTTTTTAATGTAAATGTTTTACAACACTAATTTTTTTCCAATGGTATTTTAGTGTTTTCCTCCATCCTTTTCTAAAAATACCATAATAAATGGGGGACCTGCAGATGTAAATAAAAGGGCCAGCCAAATCTATAATCCATGCTTGTCCTTAAAGTCTCACAATTCTTCCTGGGACCACACTTAGTCTCACTCATTACTATCAGACTCACAAGATTTTCAAAAGACCCCAAGAAGCCCAAGTTTCTCACTATCACCCTACTTCCACCACGGCCTTCTTCCTTAATGTTCCTACACACTACACCTTTCCTGATCACAGCTTACTTCTATGTTCCATTGCCTCTGAATCCTCGACTGTTTGTGGTATCAGCAAATTTCTTTGATAACTAATCTGTGCTAATACTGTCAATAAAAGGCAATAGTTTATAAAGCATCTCTTCCAGAGAATTTGTAATTTTAAACAAAACACTGTAGAAAGAATTCCGTACCACAAAGGAGAGACACAGAGTTTGGCATTGGCTATTCTCAAGTTAAACCTCACAGTCAACCACAGAGTCTAGCTGTGCAAGTAAAAACGAATGTGGGCATACACCAGTAGTGAATGTATGTCTGGCATAGATATGTCATAGCAAATGTAAAGTGGAAACTAAAAGCTGGATGGATTCATCTTAAGTCCCACCTCTGTTAAATCTTCTCATCTTCAAAGAGCAAATGACCCCTGCAGTCAATCCAGTTAAAATTGTCAGGTAAGCACCCAAAAGAATTACTTAGAGCATATCATATACGAGGTCTTCTCAGCACACCTGGTATTTATGACTAAAGTGTCTTTTCTAGTTTATGCATTCACAACAATTTGGTAAATTACAAATATAATTAGATACGGTTTATTCCCAATTCTGACAAACCACTTTTTTCTCTATCACATTAATCCAAAACTCTATGAATGAGGTAATCTTATACCAGTTCATTCAATCTGCAATTAATCCTACAGTTACAAGTCTAGAGTCTAGAACATCCTTTCTGAACAACAGATCGAAGGTTTTTTTAAAAACCGGCCTTGGATGGATTCTGCTGTATAATAATCTCATGAAGAATCCTCTTGACCTAAAATCTCAAACATTGGATCAGCTAGATGAATTGAGGAAAGATAAAACACCCCTAATTCTGAATTTCTTAACCACGAAAAAAAGAGTAGCATTACTAGCTCAGGTGGAATGTCCAAGAGACACTATGTAGAATACTATGAACATTGTATTATAAACAAATATTAAAACCGATCCTATTTGGTTTTTCTATGCAATCCTATTTAGAATTTCTGTACAGTTTCAAGCCCACAAAGGTTAAGGACTACACCGCTTAAGAACTTTCACAGCCTTTCAACCTATACTGAAAAGATTATTAAAAGAATTGAATGAATGAAGAGCTAGAACAATTTGGAAGAGTTCTTGAAGACAAAGTGTACACACAACTCACACTCACCTATCTGTAAAACAAACTTTATTGAAAACATTAATGCTTTATAAACTACAATAAAGGTCACTAAAGTGACCAGATAAAATATACACTAAACCAATAATTTATTTTATATCCTTTTAAGTGACATATCTGGCCCTACTGTTTAAACAAACCGACTAAGCAACCATCCAATTGCCCTCACCTCCACTTCCCACCCCCTATTCTTTTTGCTTTGAAGGTAAGCATGAAGTTCAACTCAATCCTAAAAGACTGCTTCACCTAGGAGCTACATTTTACCTTGACTTTCTTTATGACCTTGGGAGGAAATCTACCAAATGACAATTATAATACCATTTGTGTGTTCCTGCTTATTAATGAAATTCAATTCTAATATGCAAACAATAGTGAATCTTTGAACCTAGAGAGCTGAAAGCCTTTGAGTTACAAATATCAAATGATGTGTAATGTAAACCACATTTTTAAAACTTAATTTGACTAGTTAAAAAAATTACAAAGGCCCCAAATTAAACAAGATTGAAAAACAATTCTGAGAAACACCAACAGCCTCCTATTATTTCTCTTTAGGGACAACTGATTTGCAATGTGGAAAATAACAAGAAGGAATAAAAGTAGCTTTAACTAGCCATTTCCTTGCTTTGTAAGCGTTAACAGCTGGACAGCAAACGAAAACTTGGCAAAGAACGGGAAGACGGTATATAAAGAAACCTACAACCTGAAAATTACGAAGATAACCTATCTTTGAAGTCACTAATTGTATACATACGTTGGGCAGTAATCTTGGTATTGTCTTATTAGCATTGGAAAGGTAAATCCCTGCCTTGGAGGAACATCTACTAAGTACATCTCAAGATCTTAGTGCAGTTTACGAGCAGTATCTTGGTAGGTTTCCCTAAGGTACTCTAAAGTACTTAACATCCTTCATACATCCAGCCACGACAAGAGTGAGAAGTAAATAAACACGACCGACTTATGCAATTATTCATCACGGAATTCTAGTCAAGAGTGCAAAAGTAAGTATCTACACAGGCATTTACTACCCAAAGAAAGCATAGAATGCTCCGTACACTAAGATTCACCCTTAACTGACCACTATAGAAACCAGAGGCCTTCACTCTGGATTTCAAAAAGTAACAATGTCAACTCCCCATTTTAACAGCAGACAAACAGTGCTTCGTGAAATCACTTCTTCCAGGTCCTCACAAGGTGAATCTAAAAACTGAGAGAGAGAGCAACGCCCCCTCTAAAGGCACCCTACCGTAAAGAATGAAATAACGAGAACATCAGACGGGTCCAGGTTAGATAAGCAGATCCAAGCCGATACCCGGGAGGGACCGCAGGTCTGGGGACTAGAGACGTGAGATCGGGATGTGTGTGCGGGGGGGAGCAAAGTGAAATCCAACCCCAGAAATCACAACACAGGCCGCAGCCTGAGAGCTGAAGCTGGCGGGAAGTGAGCTCCGCTCCGCTCCCGGGGGAGTGCAGAGGCGAGCGGCTCCACACCGCGGTCGGACGCGCGCCCACGGGGCATGCCTACCCAGGCGCCGGAGCCGCTGGCGAGCCCGGGCGCGAAGGGGAGGAGAGCCCGGCAGACGGCCCCGAAGAGGCGGCGGACTACGGCAGGGCGCAGCGGCAGCGTCTGGGCGAGGGGGATTACCTAACTGTGACGACAGAGAAGTGTCCCCGGGCTCCGGCGCCGGCCCCGGCTACGCAGCGTGTGGTGTCTTTCCCGCTTCGCCCGCAGCAGCAACAGAACCAGCTCCTTCAGCCAGTCGCCATTTCCCGCCTACCGACCTGCGGCACCGCACGGACGGGGACCCGGATGGAACGCGGCTGCCCCGCGCAGGCGCCCTGCCTCCCCGCTCCCCCTCCCGCCGCGACCCCGCGCGGAGGGAGGGAAGGAATGCGGGCGGCTCCGGCGGCAAAAAAAAAAAAAAAAAGCCGGAAAAAAAAAAAAACACCCAAGAAACAACTTTACTTCCGTAAAGAGCGCTAGAGTTCCTGCGGCCGGAAGAAACTCAGGAGCCCGAGTTCCTGACGAAAACAGACGGCAGGGCCTTGGGGCCGGATGCAGCCACAAGGACAAAATCCGCCGGGCTCCGCCGGAGTGCGGGATGTTTGAGCGTGAGGGGCCTCCGTAGCGGCGGTCGCAGGGGGAGTAGGGAGTGGAGAGGCGGGGACCCGAGGACGGTTCCCCCCCGCGGCTAACGGAACTGCCTCAGCGCAGCGGGGGGGCGCTCGGCTCGGGGGCGGGGCTCGGGCTGCGCCCCCTGGCGGCTGAGGCGCAGTCCCGGGCCGCGGCGGGCGGGGCCGGCCCGGCGCGCGGGGAGGCGGGGCGCGGACCGCTGCGGGGCCGCGTCCGGCCGGTCCCGGAAGGTCTTCTTTTCCCGCGCGCCGCCTCGAGGGCGCAGCCGTCGTTCGGGGGTCACGTGAACCCACGCCTCGCGTGTCGGGCCGTTCTGATAAAGGGCCTCCTCCTACCGCGGGCCCGAGTCAGAGGGCTGACAGACTCACGGCTGAGCATGGACCCGTCCGGGGCGTCCAGTTCCAGTGGAGAGGCAGGAAACCAAGCGTGCTGACGGGAGGAGCATGGTCTGTGCGTAAAACTCCGGGTCGCTGTCGTTATTCCGTCAAGAAATATGTCCTGTAAACTCTTCATTTGTTAGCACCGTACCAGACGCAAGGGATGCGACAGAGAACAAGGCAGGCACTTCGAGAGTTCACAGTCTGTTGAAGAAGACCGACAAGGAAACAGAATTGAGATGCGTTGTGAAAAAATGACCACAATGAGTTCTTGACGGGTGCCGTAAGAGCACGGGGGAGACACGGGGTAGGAGGTCTGGAAAGGCTTTAAGACGACGTCTGAGTGACACGTGAAGAGCCGATGTAACGAAGGAAGAATGCCTAAGTAAAGGAAACGAGATGGAAAAGTCGAAAGACGCGGTCGCATTGAGCACTTGGGGAGGTTGTTCTATGCCACAGGGATACAGGAGTTGCCGGGAAGATGGTGAGAGGTAGGCAGAGAACTTTGTGAATCTGGTTGGTGCTGTTTCAAAGTGTGGAGCAGGTGGGTTGTCTTCTGAAAGCCTTAGATTCTACAGATCATGTCTGTTAGAACTCAGGATTCATTTGGATCCTAAATCTTCCCGGTACCAGAATGCTGTGAATGCGACGTTTATTGAGAGCGGTGGTATACAGCGTGCAGAACTGGTAATACTCCGCAATAGAACAGATTCCTGAAAAACGAATTGAAAATCAACAAATAGTTGTTGATTATCTAGTGTGTACATGAAAAGCAACAGAATATAAGCAATTACCCCAATTGATTAATAAAATAACTATTACACCGAGTTAGAATTGGAAATATTTCTGAAACAATTTCAAGTAGTAATTATTTCATATCTTCACTCTTAAAACTTAAATATTGATACTATATGGTATTTACAAAGTTTTGTATATGCATTTTGATTCTCCCAGCAGAGATAGGCAGGTGATATTAGTCCCTCCATTCTTTAGTTGAAAACACTGAAATTTTTTTTTAAAGCAAGGAAGAGAAAGGGAAAAACAGACACCATATCCAAAGATGAGTGCAGTCAGCTAATAAGAAATACCATGAGGATCCATGTCCTCCTCCTACTCACTATACCATATCCTACTGTGTTCTGTGGCAGTATTACTATTGTTTAGATGTTAAGGTTAGAAAGGTTGATGGTAGTAAACCTAAATACTTTTGCAATTTATTTAACGATCAGTTTTATAATTTATTTGTTAACTTATGTTAACATTTCAACATCATTTACATACAGTGGTCTCTTTCTACTGGTCCTTTTTCTGGAATATTTAAAGATCAAATGAGATTATGGTGTTTTTCTTTCTCCTTAAGTGGTAGTTGTCAATGTGATTAAGCTTCAGTACCAATACTGGTGAAGATTTTAGAATAAAAGTTTAAAATTTTGGACTTTTAAAAAATGTGAAGTATATTTAGATGCACAGCATTAACCACAGGGGAAAAAATGGAGAAAGCCAGTGGCGTGTATACTGTTTAAACTCTTCAAAACTATGTTATATGAAAACAATAAACTGACATGTTCACTAAGTTATGTAATACAAGTATCTTGAATCTTCAACAGTCTTTCAGTAGATCGCTTATTCCAGAGTATATGGAATATATATTTACCTTTTTAAAATATATTTGTTTGGCTGCATTGCATCTTAGTTGCAGCACATGGAATCTTTGTTGCATCACGCAGGATCTTTCACTGCTGCGACAGACTCTCTAGCCTGCGTTGTGGCACGCAGGTTCAGTAGTTGAGGCGCTTGGGTTTAGTTGATCAACGTGCATGCAGGATCTTTGTTCCTTGACCAGGAATTGAACCCATGTCCCCTGCATCGATAAGCGGATTCTTAACCACCAAGGTTAAGACTTCCTTGGACCACCAAGGAAGTCCTGAGTTACACATTTTAAGCCCCCTTAAGTGTGAGTGTATAACAGTGAATTTTATGATTTTTACTACAAGGAGCTAAAAACATGTGTCCACACAAATACCTGCTCACAAATGTTTATACTAGCTTTATTCTTAATTGCCAAAACTTGGGGCAACCTAGATGTCCTTCAGTAGGTAAATGTATAAAAAAAACTGTGGTACATCCATAAAATGGAATCAAGCCATGAAAAGATATATGCTTAGTTGCTCAGTCTTGTCTGACTCTTTGTGACACCATGCACTGTAGCCCACCAGGCTCCTCTGGCCATGAGGATTCTCCAGGCTACAATACTGGAGTGGTTTGCCATGCCCTCGTCCAGGGGATCTTCCCAACCCAGCAATCAAACCCAGGTCTACTGCACTATAGGTGAATTCTTACCGTTTGAGCCACCGGGGAATCCCTGAAAAGGTTTCAGTTCAGTTAAGTCGTGTCCGACTCTTTGCGACCCCATGGACTGCAGCACGCCAGGCCTCCCTGTCCATCACCAACTCCCGGAGTTTACTCAAACTCATGTCCATCGAGTCAGTGATGCCATCCAACCATCTCATCCTCTGTCATCCCCTTCTCCTCCTGCCTTAAATCTTTCCCAGCATCACAGTCTTTTCAAATGAGTCAGCCCTTCACATCAGGCCAAAGTATTGAAGTTTCAGCTTCAACATCAGTCCTTCCAATGAACATTCAGGACTGATCTCCTTTAGGATGGACTGGTTGGATCTCCTTGCAGTCCAAGGGACTCTCAAG
Organism: Bos javanicus; assembly: GCF_032452875.1. Lineage (NCBI taxonomy): Eukaryota > Metazoa > Chordata > Mammalia > Artiodactyla > Bovidae > Bos > Bos javanicus. The sequence goes on along the minus strand of NC_083877.1, from coordinate 102,400,672 downwards.
AGTCTTCTCCAACACCACAGTTCAAAAGCATCAATTCTTCGGCGCTCAGTTTTATGGTCCAACTCTCACATCCATTCGTGACTACTGGAAAAACCATAGCCTTGACTAGACAGACCTTTGTTGGCAAAGTAATGTCTCAGCTTTTTAGTATGCTATCTAGGTTGGTCATAACTTTCCTTCCAAGGAGTAAGTGTCTTAATTTCATGGCTGCAGTCACCTTCTGCAGCGATTTTGGAGCCCAAGAAAATAAAGTCTGCCACTGTTTCCCCATCTATTTGCCACGAAGTTATGGGACCAGATGCCATGACCTTTGTTTTCTGAATGTTGAGCTTTAAGCCAACTTTTTCACTCTTCTCTTTCACTTTCATCAAGAGGCTGTTTAGTTCTTCACTTTCTGCCATAATGGTGGTGTCATCTGCATATATGAGGTTATTAATATTTCTGCCGGCAATCTTGATTCCAGCTTGTGCTTCTTCCAGCCCAGCGTTTCTCATGATGTACTCTGCATAGAAGTTAAAGAAGCACGGTGACAATATACAGCCTTAACGTACTCCTTTTTCTATTTGGAACCAGTCTGTTGTTCCATGTCCAGTTCTAACTGTTGCTTCCTGACCTGCATACAGATTTCTCAAGAGGCAGGTCAGGTGGTCTGGTATTCCCATCTCTTTCAGAATTTTCCACAGTTCATTGTGATCCACACAGTCAAAGGCTTTGGTGTAGTCAATAAAACAGAAATAGATGTTTTTCTGGAACTTTCTTGCTTTTTCAATGATCCACTGGATATACCTGGAAAGGTTTGGGGGAATCTTAATGCATATTACTAAGTTAAAGAAACCAATCTGAAAAGGCTATATACTGTATGATTCCAATTATATGACATTACGGAAAACTCGAAACTTTGGAGACAGTAAAAAAGATATGTGATTTCCAGGAGTTTAGGGGTAAGGGAAGAATAAGTGCAGCATAGGGATTTTTAGAGCTGTGAGTTTATTCTATATGATACTGTAGTTGTGATTACATATCATTATACATTTGTCCAAACTCAGAATTTACAATACAAAGTGCGAATCCTAACATAAACTCAGGACTTTAGTTAATAATTATGCATCAGTGTTGGTTTATCAATTGCAACAATTCTGCACTGGTGCAGGGTGTTGATGGTGAGGAAAACTGTGTGTGTGTGTCTGTGTATGTGTGTGGGAATAGGGTATATTGGGTCTCTGCTATGTTGTATTCAATTTTGCTATTGACCTGAAAGTTCCCTAAAAAGTAAAGTCTACTGTAAGTATGCTTGGGCATGAATACATAGATACACTCATTCAACTATAAGTTTTATAAACTCTAAATACCAATCAAATATTTCCAGTGACAATTTAGTGTCCAAAACGAGATGTACTGTAAATATAAAATATATGCTAGATTTCAGATTTAGTACAAAAGAATATAAAACATCTCAACATTCTCTACTGATTACATGTTGAAATGGTAATATTTTTGACATATTGGTTAAATATCAGAATTTCACTTTCTTTTTTTTTTTTTGACAGTTTCATGCAGCTTGTGGGATCTTAAGTTTCCTGACCAGGGATCAAACCTGGGCCCTTGGCAGTGAAGGCATGGAGTCCTAACCACTGCCAGGGAATTCTCTCACCTATTTTTTAAAGGAGGCTACTAGAAAATCTTTAAGTTACACAGGTAGCTTGCATTATATTTCTATTAAATAGTGTTGCACAGGATATTCACAGGGCTTGTTCTCACACTGCATCTTCAGAAAGGCCCTCCCTGGTTATCTTATTTGAAATAGGATACAACATTTATTGTATCCTATTCCATCTTCCATCAACATTTATTTATTCAGATCTAATTTTTCTCATAGCATTTATCACTGAGTATAGAAAATAGTTATTGCTTCCTCTGCCGCGCAAGTTCCATGAAGGCAGCAGCTGTTGCTGTTGTATCCCTAGTACTCAAAACAGTTCTGTACTCAGGAAGGAGTTGAAAGAACGATCCGTGTTCTTTCATGATGGATTCTTTAGGCTTATGTGTTAAGGAGTGGGGTGGACAGCATCTTGAGGACTTAATAAACATTTGAAGAATGAATTCCAAATTCACATTTCAGGGTCTCAGCATTTCAGCCCTCCATTTCCAAATACAGAAAACTACATGTGTATGTCTTCAAGTTCATTCTGCTGCCACCTCCGATCTGCTATTTAACCCATCCAGTGATTTTTCATTTCAGTTATTGCACTTTGCAATTCTAGAATTCTCATTAGGTGTTTATTTAAACGTATTTATTTTTAATTTGAGGATAATTGCTTTACATTATTGTGTTGCTTTCTGCCCACATGAATCAGCCACAGGTATAATACATTGTGTTGCCTCCTCCCTGAGCCTCTGTCCCACCTCCCAGCCCACCCCACCCTTCTAGGTTGTCACGGAGTACCGGGCTGAACTCTGTCACAGAGCAAGTCTCCACTGGCTCTCTAATATTACATATGGTAATGTGCATGTTTCCATGTTGCTCACTGCGTTCATCCCACCCTCTCCTTCTCGCCCTGTGTCCACAAGTCTGGTCTCTGTCTGCCGTCTCCAGCGCTGCCCTGCAGATAGGTTCATCAGTGCCGTCTTTCTAGAGTCCATATATATGCGTTAATATACGATAGTTTTTCCCTTTCCGACTTCACTCTAATAGGCTCTATCGTTAGGTTTTTATAGCTTTTGTTTCTGTGCTAAGATTCCCTGTTCACTCATATTTTCATTTAATCTTTGAACATATTTTTAACACCTGCATTAGCAAATAACAATATAACAACAGTAAAAGAGACCATCTCAATTTTTCCAACTATGGACCACAATTTCTTTTGTCTTTGTATATCCAGTAATTTTTTAAATTGAATACTGAGTACTGTGTATCTCTTGTAGAGATTCTGAATTCTGTCACCTCCTGAAAATTGATGATTCTTACTCTAGCCAGCACGTCAGTTCCTGGGCGGTCACCTTACACTAGTGTAGGCTTGGCTTTGTGCTCCATTAGCTCATATCTGTGGAAAGCAAGGAGGACTCGGGTCTCCACACTCTGACTCCCCTGCCATTCGAGTCAGAGCATGTTAGGGCCGTCTACAGTAGGTGTCACTCCGGGGTATGGTCTTCATACTCCTGAAGTACAGTCTTTCTAGTGTTTTAGCTGGCTACACTGTTGTTAAGGAGTGTTCCACCTTCGGAGGCCCAGACACCCAGGGTCCCTCAGCACTGTTTTTCTGCCAGCACTGCTTGACCTGGGTATCTCTGTTCCGTTCTCATCGGTGTCGCAACTGCTGTTCGGTTAAGTATCCGGTGGTCTTGCTGTGGTTATATACCCTGTCCTCAGGCATGGACTTGTGGGGACCCCTTTATGGATTTCTGAGGCCACCTCTCTAAATAGCTTCCTTCTCTGACGCCCCACCCCACAGATTCCAGCATCTCAGCTGCTCCCCACGTGATCTCCATCTTGGCTTGCACTCAGCCTCTTTACACCTCAGGGAGCAGGCTGACTGTGGGGCTCAAGTGCTCAAGTTTCCCCTCTCTGAGAAGTTTCAGTTTTGTGCTACCTGAAAACAGGTGCTTAATGTATCAATATCTTGTCCAATTTTATAGTTGCTACTAATCCAGGAGGGCTAGGTAAGTTACTAAATCATAGCCAGAAGCAGAAGTCGGCCTTCCCTCAGAGTTTTTGATGTGGATCTAAGGAAGGAGGAGCAGCGTCTCTCAGGGGGCAAAACAGAAACCCTGGCCTACTGGAAATCTTGGTTGGAGCTTTGGGGTGGAGCTGGCCTGAGAGAATGACGAACAAGTGGAGAGCAGCAGCAATCAGAGTGGAGAGCTGCCAGCATTCAAGGCCCCGTTTCAGCTGTCCTCAAGCCAGGAGGAGTTTACCCTGTATGCATTTCCCCCTCCAGCCCCATCTTTTTTTCTGGGATAGTTGGTCTAATTTTCATCTAGAACCCTTAGCGAGGGGTACCTTTTAAAAGCAATTAGATGTAGTCCAATTAGAATTGAATGTTAATGGCCCACATGTGATGTTAAGACTCAATAACCTAAACTTTGAAAATGAATTCATGTCACATTGTCTTATTGGAGCGTATGGTAAAATATGTGAGAGACGTTTCCAAGGTCAGCCATTGTGGGAAGTGACTGTCTGCCTCATAAATATGTTGGGTTGTTTTTTTTTTTAATTCTCTACCCTCATATTCTAGCAAATTTCGTTCTAAGATGATACAAATGAGAAGTCAAAAAAGCATATAATCTTAAGACTTTTAAATAAAGGGATATGTTTGAGAAATGACTTTGCAAGTCATATTCACATTTTCTCTGGAACCATTTTTTTCATGTATATTTTATATCTGCATTTTCTCTTTATTGGGACAGTAGCAAATAACCCCGGAGAAGGCAATGGCACCCCACTCCAGTACTCTTGGCTGGAAAATCCCATGGATGGAGGAGTCTGGTAGGCTGCAGTCCATGGGGTCACGAAGAGTTGGACACGACTGAGCGACTTCACTTTCACTTCTCCCTTTCATGCAGTGGAGAAGGAAATGGCAACCCACTCCAGTGTTCTTGCCTGGAGAATCCCAGGGACGGGGGAGCCTGGTGGGCTGCCGTCTCTGGGGTCGCACAGAGCCGGACACGACTGAAGTGACTTAGCAGCAGCAGCAGCAGCAGCAAATAACCCGAACTTATGCGGTTCTCCCTATCTTACCCCTTCCATACTACTTTTAGCCTCATTTCTATTATCCTTGCTCATGAGACTCTAGCCTCACAACTGCACTGTTTCAGTTACATGAAAATCTGATTATCTGGAACTTTATAGGCCTTGGAACTTTTTGTTTAATTTATAATGGAATTAATGTGTTGTATATGAATAAGAATCAGAAAAATAGAAAAACAAGTTTAATTTTTAATTTATTAGAACCCAGTAAGTGATGATTTTAAAAGCAGAGTTTCCATCAAATTAACACTGAATTCAGGGCAAAAATACATTTAAAAAACATAAACTGTAAGGCAGAAGTAAAACATTATAAAGCCAGGATGTCTAATACAGACTGTAGAATGTCAGAATTTTAAGAGATTCACATAGTATTTTATAGCACTAAAATGTTAATACAGTCAGAAATATCAATTGATCCAAGATTTCTCCGTTTATAAAATGTCTAGACTGCTGATTGAAGGCGTTTTGCTGTGTGAGTAACAGCCACCATACGACCAAGTGACTATTTCTATGACAAAGGAGCTAAGGCAGGAAGTTCACGGTTTTCATTTGTGAAGGTTTTACAGTGTTTAAATATAAAGTGTTACTAGGAATATGTTTCAGATTCGTCTTCCCACCCTAACTTCCAAAAGGTACACATCACTTCCCTTTAATTCCATTTTAAAAAATGCTGTAAACTATCATTATAGGCCTGACTACTCACAGCAAAAGCATGAATTACTTACTTTGATAGGGTAGAAAAAACAATTTTAGTAAATCACTACATCTTTTCTTGGTTGCTAAATAATTTTAAACAGAGATCTAATAATTTTTACACCTCCAATAAGTGAACAACCTTTTTATTTAACCTCTGTAAGTTTGAATTTTGACTAGAACCTGAGTTACAGGGGGTAAAAGAAAAGCATCTCACGTTCACCTGCAATTAACAGTAGCCCTTCTGAAAAACAGTTAACAAGTTTAAATTCTCATGATCAAAACCTTTTATTTAGGGGGTGGGGGATAAGATTTAAAAGTGCTTTCAATCAGAAAATAAGGATTAGCTAGCTTACATATTCTACTGAAGGGTGTCAAAAAAGACAAATGCATTTAAAATAATTTTTAAGTCTAGCAAATATGAGGTTTATGGGCTCTTAACTAACATATTAAGTAGATAGAAAGATTCTTCATCTTCATTACAAACTTTTCAGCTATTTTAATAAAATGGCTGTAGACCTCACTGTACTTCTGTCTATCTGTGCATTAATAAAAACCTGTTAAAACCGCTTATTTAATACTTCTGAAAAAGTCTAGTCAAATAAGGTCACTAAAACTACCAGAGAAGCTTTGAAATACTGACTGAAAATTCATTTCAAGGTTGATTTAGCCTCTTTGGGAATCTGGCATTTAAATCATTAATATCTTCATCAACTTTAACTCTGAAAATATAAAAATTTTAGCCAGTAACAGTTACAGTTAAACAGTATTGATATTATGTGAAAAAATAAAAATAGAAAATAGGTCATCAATCATGCATTTCACAATTTCATGAAGTAAGGTAAGTATAACTCATAAATACTGTTACGTCTTTGCAGGTTTTCTCCGCTCACATCAGGCCTCAGCTGAAAGCTTGTCTACCACACGCACCGGCACTCACGTGGAGTAAGAACAGGAGGGGTGATTTTGCACGTCGCTGCCCAGAGTTTGGCTGCAGGTGCCCCTCTCTTTCATGAAACTATTCTAGGTATAACTCCTTGAACAGCGTGAGTAAAGAGTGGACAGAACAGAACACCTGTTGGGCTAACAAGAATGTACTCGTGTATAAAAAGGTTTTCAGCTGAATAATTGTTCTCACTGTGGTTCTGCTATGTGCAACATATAAACTGTACAACCATTTTTCCTGTTTGTCTCTTTGTGGAAAGAATTAGGCTCAATAAAATGTAAAATATACATTAGTTTGCTTTAAATGCAAAGATTAAAGTTTTTCTTACTTTGTTTTTGGCTCAACTGTAACATAACCCCATAAGTCTCTGCTTTAATAATACAATATGAAAAGTTCACATATGTACATGGGTACATTCTGTCATTAAATTTTTCCTTAAATCTATCTCAATGTATCTTTACAACTGATACAACTGATCTTTACAACAAAAGTCAAAATCAACAAAGTAGAAATGGTTCCATTTTACAGCACTTTAGGTTATCTGAAGTTTTCCTTCACGGCTTAAAGGGCATCGTTGAAACGTTGCTTTCCATAGTCTGCAGGATCCATTTGAAGTTCTCGTTCTTCATCGTCTATAAGGAAAACAATCAGGTATCAAGAATATTATTTTTAAAATCACTTGCAAAAATCCAATCAAATATCTTTTTTTTCCCTTCAGTCTACTCCTTATCTTACACCTGGAAATAGTGTTCTGTTTCTTAAGATGCTTGGTTAATGAGTGAAAAGTCTGTAACTGTTTTAGAAGATCACTTAATTTTAACAAATCTTTTGATGATAGAGAAGAAAAAAGCAAAGGAAGGGAAGAAAGGAAGGGAAAAGAGGGGAAGGGGACAGAGAGAAAGGAAGAAAGAAAGATGGGGAAAGAAGAAAGAGGATGAAAGAAAGAAGCAGAGCTGGACAGTGAGCAAAGCTGTAGGGTCCCGTAAGCACTGAGGAGCTGATCCTTCTATATGGAGGTATTATTCGCATGTAGATGGAAGCCGGTCCTTTAACGCTTTGATGGAAATTGTTCTTTATACACTTTCATACCTTTAAAAAACAAACATTTTTTCTAATAATACAATTAATCCATAACCATCATGTAAAAATTAGAAAATAAGAGGAAAATTAAAGTTACTCATAACCCCCGTATTTAATATTTTAGTGAATTCCTTTGCTCTTCTGCAAATAGCTTACCAGCAACTTGCAAAATGGAGTATATTAACTAAAAAAAAAACTTTTCTTGACCAAAAAAGAGAGAAAAAACTATTATACAATATCACTAGACACTAACATCCTCAAAGTCACTTTTAGTAGCTATATTAAACGACTTCATATAGTGCTTCAGAGTTTGACTTATTTGGCTATTGTCAGGTTTTTCTGGGTCCTTGGCTATCACCTATCACGTCACTACTCTCAGCTTAACTAGCAATAACAATTCTTCCTTCTAGTTTTACAGTTATTTCTATCTTCAGGTTTTGAAATAAGACTGCTCAGAGTATTAAAATTAGTATTTTAATTAGAGCTTAAGAGGCTCTATATTTTTTAGTACATGGTTTTTAATGACATCTTTTGGCTCCTCCACAGCCTTAAAAATAACTTTCATTACCTTTTGGTTCAGTTACAATTACCCAATAGGTTAGTTTTTGACAGACTGAAAGTATTACTATCATAACTGGGAAATAAAAATTTAAAGAAGGTTATATGTTGGATTCCAAATTCATGTGTACACTGTAGCTGTCTCCACTCTGTTCTTTGCGGTTTGACAGGTCCTCTCCTCTCAGCTTCTCCAGCATCATCTGTGGCAACGCTTTGCTCCGGAAAGATGCCATGAGGTGTAGGAGCTATGCATGTAATGTGCCAAGTAGTGTGCCAAGCAGTGACTGCTCGGTCGGGTCCGACTCTGCGACCTCATGCACTGCAGCCCCCAGGCGCCTCTGTCCATGGGACTCTCCAGGCAAGAACACTGGAGTGGGTGCCATTTCCTGCTCCCCAAGTAGTGCATGTGCTATGTATTAACTTCCCATAATGACATGTTCTTATTTCTTCTTTACAGTTAGTCATTAACAATGCCAAACAAACCAGCTTTCTCTTACCCTTCAATAACTTTCCTGTTAAATTTATAGAAATTCTCTTTTAGAAGTGCAAATTGATCTCATATTTTTAATACTGTAATTCAATAGGAATGATAACCCCAAATCTGTTATTTGCAAAGGCTGCAATTATATCCATAATCACATTTGTATTTTAAAAATATACTAATCACTCTCTTATTAAAGAACTCTTTGTACTTTAAGAAATTATCTTGGTTTTGAAAGGGAAATAATCACAGGCACCTCTATGGAAAGCTCTCCTTAGGACCCATGTTATGGGAACTCGCTACGTGGCTATAAACACATCTTTCAGGACTTTAGTAACTAGACGAAGACAATCACCACAGAGCAGTGGGAAAAGCTACTATATAAAGGAGAATTTCTAGCAAATTAACAGGAAAATTGTGAAAAGGAAAAATGAGATTACCTTTGAGACTTTAAAATAAATAATTGTAAAGAGAAAACAAGAGCAAAGTTATGGGAATAGAAAAACTGAATTCTAGTCCTGGCTGAGGCATTTAACAAACTTGATCTTGTTCCTAAACCTCTTTAGACTTCTAATTACCTTCTTGGTAGAACAGGGATAACAACTATTTTTCCTACTTCAAAGTATATTAATGGATAGGAAGGCAGCCTTTACTTCTGCAAGTCCTGTGTAAACTCAAGGAGGAATCTGTTGGTTTTACCAATTTATGCTTTACAGCAAATTTTAATACGGGGTCTTCACACTGCTTTTCATAGTACTTCTGCTTGCCTTTTTCTTACACTGTGTATCATCTGCATGAGCTAGAGCCCACTCCCAGTGTAGCTGTTCTAACCAGAATTCAAGTTCTACCAACAACTTCTTTGCATTTATCTATACATGCAATGAAATTACCTAGCCAAATCTGATATAGGAGAACAGCCACTATATATAATTATATGGTCTAATATTTTATTTCATTTTATAAAGCAGCAAAATCTGTAAATAACTCAGCAACATAAAATGACTATTAAATATAAAGATATTTATAATTTATCAAATAATTTCTAAACTCGCTCTTGAGTCAAGAAAGGACCACCTCCAAAAAGCAAGCTCTACCAAGCAAGAATGCCTTGGGGAAATAGGCAGTGAGTCTCCATTAAAATGTACAGGTTAATGCACAGGCCAAAGTGCAATTATCCTGTAAAGCATGCAAACCAGGGGAAAAAATTCTGTAATTGCTTTATTTTTTTTTAAATTATTTTGTTCAACAAACACTTATATAGTACTTACAGTATGAAAGATCCTATTCTAAGTGCTGAATAAATATTTAAATCATATAATCCACATAACAATTGTTGAGTTAGGTAACTATATTTATCCCTGTCTTACAGTTGAGGATTCTGAGGCACGAAAGTATAGGTAATTCACAAGGTCACACAGCTAGTAAGTGGCGGAGCTGCGGTTCAGAAGCAGTCTGGCTCCAGAATCCAGGGATTTGGGCCCTATGCTAGACTCCCCTCCATGGATTATACTCAGTGATATGCGCTCCATCTTCTATTTGGCAAACATGGAGCTTCTATAGGGTTAAAGATAAGAGTACACGGAATTTGTAAACATCCATATCCTTATTATAATCAAAAATGACTTAAAAAAAGATACATCCATCAGATGTGTAGTGTTTCCAGATTTCATCTTGTAGTTAACTTTTTCATTGTTGTTTCATTGGGAAAAAATGTTTATAGCACTGTAAATTAAAAAATATTTCTCTCAGGATGTTTCAGAAAACCAGGAATTAAAAATCAAACCAGGACTGTAAATACAGGAAAAACAGGCTGCACTTAATTCTGCAGGAAACACTGCAGGCAGGACTGACCCAAATGACCAACGTGCATAAACAGGCATCAGTGAGAAATCTGGACTTACTGAAAGTGAAGGCCGCTCAGTCGTGTCTGACTCTTTGCGACCCCCATGGACTATACAGTCCATGGAATTCTCCAGGCCAGAATACTGGAGTGGGTAGCCATTCCCTTCTCCAGGGGTCTTCCCAACCAAGGGATCGAACCCAGGTCTCCTGCACTGCAGGCGGATTCTTTACCAGTTGAGCCACAAGGGAAGCCCAAGAATACTGGCGTGGGTAGCCTAACCCTTCTCCAGGGAATCTTCCCAATCCAGGGATCAAACCCAGGTCTCCTGCACTGCAGGATGATTCTTTACCAGCTGAGCTAGAGATGCTGTCAAAGCCTGCATTTCATAATTAAGAATTTCAGAGACCAAAGTCGGTGTCCTTAGCTGAAGCTAGAACCTTAGTCCCACAGGTAGAATCTCAAATACAAGGGACCCCACAACAGCTTGAGGAAAAAGAAAACAAAGCACCCCCGCTCCTAACCCTATGGAGAGTAGAGCAGACCCTATGGACTCTGTGCGAGAGGGAGAGGGTGGGATGACTTGGGAGAACGGCATTGAAACGTGTATGACATATGAAATGAATCGCCAGTCCAGGTTCGATGCAGGATACAGGATGCTCCGGGCTGGTGCACTGGGATGACCCAGAGGGATGGTACCGGGAGGGAGGTGGGAGGGGGTTCAGGATGGGGAACATGTGTACATCCATGGCGGATTCATGTTGATGTATGGCAAAACCAATACAATATTATAAAGTAAAAATAAATAAATAAAGCTAATCAAAAAAAAAAAAAAAGAAGAAGTGGCAGATGGAAGGAATCAGGAACTTTAACACTGAGGAGCGCCACATCTGCTCTGGAACACCTACTTCTAGAAATAAACTTCCATGAAGTCAAAAAAATAAAGTGCAAGCTTCAATTTGTGACATCTCTGCCTGCAGAGTTTTGGTGGTGGCATAGTTTCCACTTTCTTTCCAGGGTTTGGGGAAAGATGTTGTTTTAGGTATGCTGAAATATGAAACACGTTTGTCCCTAACACTTGTATATAGTGATTCCACCGTGAATGTGACCACAACATTTTAGAACTGAGAAGGACCATCTGTTTATTTTAGTTCAACACCCTTACACTGCGGATGAAGAAACGGTGGCCGAGAGGGTACAAAATACCGGAAGGAGCAGCGGCCTGGCTCCTGGCCCTGCGGCTAATCGTTTTTTCCGTCTACTGCCTGCTTTGGCTTCACGTGCAGCCTGACCTGGGAACCCAACTATTATTTCTACATAGAATCTATGAATAATTCTTTTAACTACTGTAATAATAATCATTTGAAGTACATACTGTTGATAAGCCAGAGAAGAACCATAATTTTCCCTCCCCACGTTTTAGACAGTTAATACTGTATCTCAAGAATCTCTGAAACATTTTAAATTATCTGGGTTTCCAGTATATTCCTTTTTAGTCAGTTCACACAAACTTCTCCCTCTGTTTGCTGGAGCAGATGTCCTGCAAATCTCTGTCCCTGTGGTAAAGGGTCCCTGGGAAGCTGCCCTATGCTGCTGCAGCTCTCATCTAGTGAACCTCAAAACGGGGTAAAAAAAGCCAAATGGCAACCCCCTGCTCAAGTAACATTCACGTGCAGACGAGCAAGCCCCTGAAACCACCATCCCCTCCCTACGTAACTGCGGTATCACCTCAGGTCGTCTCCTCGTGTGCACTAGAATCAGTGGACTGGTTTTGTGGTGAAGGGAAAGGCAGGCGTGGCACGAGGCCCGGCACCTAACGTGGAAGCGGCCGTGAGGAGCAGCGGTGGGAGGCAGGAGAGCAGGGAGGCACTGGGGACAAGCGCAGCGCGCACAGAAGGCAGGAAAGCGGCAAACGAGAGTCCTGCGGCCGTCAGCAGCAAAAAGCCCTCAACCTTAGGCAGCCAAAATGTAAGAGATGATTTCCAATTATCATTGAAATAAATTGCACTAATAAAAACGTCAGAATTACCCAATGAGATGACAGAAGCTTCTATGAAAGAAAAATAGAGAATGTTTAAAGCTTAAACCAAGCAAGATTATAAGACCAGAAGTTAATGGGTTATTAACCTAGTCACAGTTGTAAGAATAAAAGCTCAACGGGACAGGCACAAAATGATCAGTTAACAATATTTACCAAGGGTCCTATGGATGCTAAGGGCTATTGGGGGGGGGGCAGGGGTGGTGTGAAAATGAAGGTAGAAAATGATGCAAACAAAATAGAAGGAAAAATAAATCAAAATTCCTGCCCTCCAAGAGCTTACAGTCTAATTGGTGATTACAATATACATGCATGAGAAAGCCGTAAAACAACATTATAATAATTGCAAATAAATATAATCCAAACAAATTACAAAAGCAATGAGAAAGAAATGGTAAGATTCATGAAAAATGGATGAGACTAGAAAAATGGATGAGTACAATTTTCTCAATGATACCAAAAAGTGTTTGAGAAGTTCTCATTAATATATCCTTATACAACTATAAATCTCTTTCTATTCCCAATAACCATTCTTCTAACACTAGAATGTACTATCAAAATAATGCCTAGGTGGAAGTCAGAGTCACTAGTTCCCCTTTTTCTATCAAAAATGTAACATTCTAGGACAACTATATTTTCTTGAGTTTTACAGAGATAATTCTTGTCAGGAACCGAAATAAAATTTAATTACTTTAAAAAGAGTTATGAAAGAAATCAAGACAGGTTACATTGAAAAATACTTCATGCAATGTATTATAAAATTGAATACATCACACATTAAGTTCATAATTTTTATAAAGAGAAAAAGCTCCAGAAATACTACTAAATGATAAGCAGGCAGAAAGCAGGCCTAAGAACTTGCAATAAAGCAACATACTCTGATACGCATGCACGGGTAGGGTGCATGCACACACGTGGGTTCTGAACTTTCACTAAGTTAAAAACTCAGAAGGAACACAGTTAACAGGGAAAATATGTTGAATCTGTGTATTAAACATAAAACAGACAAATCTTCACAAAACTGTTAAGGATAAACCTTAAACCTCTCAGAAAAATTTTAAAAACAGACTTCCTCTGCTGAATCATTAGTGAAATAATCTTATCTTCAGTGTGGAAGAGACCATTCCCTTTGTGGCTGTCTGGTCAAAATCTGTACCTAGAATGATGAAATGTTTTCAGATGAGAAATGGGAATAGAATTATCTTCTGGGAGTATTTGCCTTAGGTAAAGTCTAGAGACAGTTTAAACAATTAATTTAGTGCTAAAATTTCTGAAGTGTTTGAGTTTCAAATTAACTGTAGTCACTAAAACATGTAACATAATAACTAAAAATGAAAACAATTAAAATGATCTGTTTAAAGATCTGTAAATACAACTATCACAAAATGGTTTTCAAAACAGAATTGAAAAACTGCACAGAATACCTCTCTGTATGAAGATCGTACTGCTAATAAGTGGGGAAAATTCTACACAAATTCAACCAAAAACTTGAGGAGGTGGGTGTCACGGTCACGGCACGGAGGCCAGGCCCACGCTCACCTTGCACGTCTTCCTCTCCGCCATCACCATCTTCTTCCTCATTGTAAGCCAGCTCGGCCTGCTTGTCTGCCTCATACTCACCTACGTTACCATCATCCCCATTATAATCCGCCAGTTTAGAGCCATGCTGCGGATCAACAGGGGATTCATTCTCATCAAAGAATCGGCCTGTGAAGTAGGCAGAGGATTAAATCAAGAGTGAAGAGAGAAGAAAAGAAGGGACCTATATTGGAGGTAGATCAGAAAGCAGACAAGTGAAACCTGGCAACTTTCAGGATACTGGTTATAAAAAAAAGATACATTTTCTGAAGGTTATTTAAGATAAAAGGAAATAAGAATGAAGACCGAAAATAATTTTGAGAATTTCTCCTGTGTATTAATTTCAGTACTTGCTACTTAAGGTTTGAATGTTTTCTTAAAGAAAAGGGCACAATTTTCAAAACTATTTTCCTAATAACCAACAACTTTTCTGATAGAAGTATTTGTCTAACTTAACACTTTAGGAGGAGAATCAAAAATTTTATGAGTAGATATACATATATGAAACCTGTAGTCATTTATTGTTTTATAAAATATTACTTTCCAGGAATAATTTTGATAACTTTTCTTATCAGAATAAATGAGTACCATGTAGGCTTGTAGAAACCATGCAGTTTCTTTTTGGAAAATAAGACAAACTAACATACTGGTGGGCTATCTTAAGTTTCTTCAGTGACCGTGATTCACCATAGCCATGGGTTTCCAAGGAGGTACGGCAAAGAGTAAATTATCAGAATCCCTAGTAGTGTGTGTTTTGAAAAACATCCCAAGTAATTCTGATTTATTCTTTCTCATCTCCCAAACCAGACTTCTAAAAGTCAATGACAGAGGAAACTTAGAAAAGTTGACCTACACAAGGCTATTATATTGCACACATTCATAGTAACTAGAATCAAGAAGAGCAATAGATATAACATGTACTGTAAAAAGCTATTCAATAAATGGACATCAAAAATAAAAATGTTATGCAAACTAAGATCTGACTCCCAAACACAAGTTAAACTCTGACATTAAATTTAAGTAGCATAAAAGTAAATTTTATTCCAATCCCCAAAATATGGATATCATTAACTTACTGATGATTTAAGATTTTTAGAAATTATAAAAACTCTGTGATAGGTTTAAAATTGGGGGAATTATATTTTTAAAATTCACATTGCAATGAGACAAACTTCCTCTGCTTGGAAAGTAAGGTTAAGTTCAAACAGAAAGAATTATGGAGGTATTGGTCAATTCCACAGATGGCTCACCATGTCATCAGGCCAATATATTTCTAACTGCTGAATAGAGAGTCAATCAGAAAATATCCAAAATACGTAAACAGCTTCTATAACTCAATATCAAAACCACAAACAACCTGATTAAAAAATGAACTGAATAAACATTTTTCCGAACACATACAGATGGCCAACAGGCACATGAAGAGATGCTCAACAATGCTAATTAGGGAAATGCAAATCAAAACCACAATGAGGTGTCATCTCACACTGATCAGAATGGCTATCATAAGAAGCCTATAAATAATAAAGGCTGGAAAGGGTGTGGAGAAAAAGGGATCCTTGCACACTGCTGATGGGACTGTAGATTGGTGCAGCCACCATGGAAGTTCCATAAGCAACTACAAACAGAATGGCCACATGATCCAGCAGTTTCACTCTTGGGTGTGTATCTGAGGAAAACGCAAACACTGAGTCAAAAAGATATATGGAGCCTAATGTTCATAGCAGTATTATTTACAGTAGTCATGATATGGAAGCAACCTAAGTGTCCGTCAAAGGATAAATGGATAAAGCAGATGTGGTGTATATATAAGATATATACTTAACTATAAAAAGGAAGGGATTTTTGCCATTTGCGACAACATGGATGGCCCTGGAGGACATTGTGCTTCGTGAAATAAGTCAGAGAAAGATACATACTCTGTGTTATCACTTATATGTGGAATCTAGGAATCAGAACAAACTAAAGAATACGAGAGAACAGAAACAGACGCACAGACACAGAGAGCAAATGAGTGCCCGCCAGGGGGCAGCGCGGAGGGGAGTACGAGACGGGGACTAAGAAGTGCGCACTGTCACGAGTGCGGTGAATGCGCCACGAGGGCGTGCTGCCCGCCACAGGGGATGCAGCCAACGTTTACGAGAATTTCAGATGGAGTGTAATCTATAAAAACTTTGGATTAGCATGTTGTACATGTGAAAATAATATAGTACTGTAACAGCTATACAGCAAATAAAAAGAGTCAATTTTTCTTTTAACTAAACACAGTTAAAGAACAAATCATACTCATAGGTTTTTGAGGGGAGCAGTTTACAGCAGGAAACTGAAGTAAAGGGGGCTACCAGGAGGGCACAGACGATCATCTTAAATCTATTCCAGAATAGAGCTGGGCATATACAAAAAACACGTACACTGATCAAAAGAGAGGGAGAGAAAATAGATGGATATACAAGAGTTAAGAAGGAAAAAAGAGTACCGTGAGAAACGACGCTCTTTGTGAGAAAGACAACCTGTCTTCTAATGGAAGTGATGCAAAAAAGAAAAATCTGGTATCTATTATTATCTCTTTCTCTAATGATAAAATAAAAGATGCCAACCTAAGAAGGAAAAAAGAGAGATTTACAGAAAACTTTATTTTGTTTTTCTTAATATGTAATATTATGGACAAAATGCCTGGAGCACTTAAATCATCTTTATGTAATGTGAAATTGCTGTTTTAAATACATAAACATTTTAACCTGGTAGTTACCAAGTGAGTTTCTCAAGGTTTCCTCCAAGAAAATATTTTCATTTTTTAATCAGAATTATGAAATAGAGACCAAAAATTAGTCTAAAAGGTTATTGCAAAATAAGATTAATTTAACTAATATTATCAAACATGGCATATTAATCAAAGAATTGGTCAACCTGCTCCTATTATAATATTCCAACAGGACAATTCACAAAGTCTCTTCTCTCTTTTTATTTTAAAGGTGTTTGATGTTCTGACTAGCTTGAATTCACTCATAAAATTTTCATACAACTACAGTAACACTCAAGAGATAATAAGAAAATTAATAACAAGAATGTATGACCACAATAGTAATTCATGTTATCATATATACAGTATGATAAACAACAAGAGAGGGAAAAAAAACAGAGTTAAGGGCATAAACTCGCTACTTGCCAGTCAAGTGAAAGTGAAGTCGCTCAGTCGTGTCCGACTTTTAGCCGCCCCATGGACTATAGCCTACCAGGCTCCTCTGTCCGTGGGATTCTCCAGGCAAGAATACTGGAGTGGGATGCCACTGCCTTCTCCATATAAATGTATTAATTTGTATAAATGTATAAATTATATAGTTATCGGGCAATATACTTACAAAAAGTTATACAAGAAGAAATCAATGTGAGTTAAGAGCTAGAAAGGAAGGTTTCAAAAAAAGAGGCAATCAGGTTTCTGTAGTGTAATGGTTATCATGTTCACCTCGAAAGAGGCAAATATATTATACTGTGACAGAAAGAAAGAAAGGAGCATTCAAATAAGGAAGAATGAAGACAGAGTATTCAAGAGACAGTAAAGAGACTAATTTGACTGGATTTAAATTAGAAAGTAGAGGAAGTTTGGGTAAGCAAATTGGGAATAATTATGGAAGACCTGTGAAGTCAGAGATTTTAAGGGGCTTCCTATACCTATCTCATGGTACATTCCAGAGAAAGTCCTGTCTTCAGCACTGGTTCTCGCCTTGACTCTGGGAGATCCCTTCTGAGCCCTCGAGCCATGCTATTCCAGTGTGATTGGACAAATTCATCCCGACAAAGTGATTTATGGTGAACGTTTGTTTTTGTTAGGTGGAAATTTTTTTAAAAAATAACTTACAAAAATCTTAAAAAGTTTCTTTTTAAAATTTTCATTTTATATGTTTACTGCTGACATATAAAAATGCAATTAACTTTTAATCCCCTATCTAATAACTTTGCTAAATATATTTAATAGTTTACATACTGTTTTTGAATTTTCTACATATAAAATAATCTTAATATTGGCTTATCAGTTTTATTTCTTCCTTTCTCATCTCTGTACTGTTTATTTTCCTTTCTTGTACTTTGTTTTGTTGAGCAGGACCTACTGTGAAAAGCTGGACAGAAGTGACGACAGTGGTTATCCTAGTCTTCTGGATTTCAGAGGAAAGTTTCTGACAATTCACCCTGAAGTATGATGTTTGTGACAGGATCTTGGCAGATACTCTATCAGATTAAGGAAATTACCTTCTAATCCTAGTTTGCTTAGAGCTTGCTGTTTTTAACAAATACATGCTGAATTTCCTTAATACTTTGGCCACCTGATGTGAAGAGCTGACTCATCTGAAAAGACCCTGATGCTGGGAAAGATTGAGGGCAGGAGGAGAAGGGGACGACAGAGGATGAGATGGTTGAATGGCATCACTGACTTGATGGACATGAGTCTGAGTGAACTCTGGGAGTTGGTGATGGACAGGGAGGCCTGGCGTGCTTCGATTCATGGGGTCGCAAAGAATCAGACACGACTGAGCCACTGAACTGAACTGAATGGTCTGTTAGGAAACCGTTCACCAAAACCACCCACCGTGGCCAGGCATGGTGATAACAGCTGGCACGAGCAGTCTCACCACCAGAAGGTCCAATAACCGAAGACTAACCGGAAGATTTGGGGAGCGGCCAAGAGAAGGGAGGTGACAACCAGTTTATAATATGTCCTGCCAACCTTCCAGAAACCCTCCTGCTAGAAACCAGCTTGACTGAAAGATGCACGCGCCATCAGGAAAGGCCCTGGATCAGACCAAATATGGGCATGGGCAAGATCATCAGCCAGAAATAACTAGAAAGCTAACAGTACCACCTAAAACCTGAGACTAAGAACCACGTGGCAGAGCACTTCTCCTGGGCTCCCTTACCCTGCTGCTCTCTGCTTGAGCTCCTCTTTCCAATAAAGTCTTTTGCTTGTCAGTGCCTGCATCTTCTCAGACCATCTGTTTCCGAATGCTAGACACAAGCTCAGGCTTCCCAGGTGGCGCCAGTGGTAAAGCTGCTCCCTGCCAAAGCGGGAGACATTAGAGACGCGGGTGTGATCTCTGGGCGGGGCAGATCCCCTGGAGGAGGGCACGGCAACCCACTCCAGTGTTCTTGCCTGGACAGAAGAGCCTGGGGGGGTCACAAACAGTCAAGACACCGAAGCGACTTACCACAGCACAGCATATTCCAAAGAGATCAAATAATCCACTAGTGGTTAAAAAAAAAAAAAAAGTGAAAATTTAGTAGTATACATATGGCCAAATAAGATAGATGATTTTCTATAAAAGAAATGATTCTCATAAGTCAAGATGGATATGCTTGAATATACACAAATAAAAACCTGCTGTGTTAAATTCAGCTAAGTTGTAGGATACAAGATCAACAAACAAAAATCAGTCATAATTGGAGAAATGTGGAGGAAAGGGAACCCTAAGCACTCCTGGTGGGAAAGTGAACTAGTGCTACTCCTGTGGCTTCATAGAAAACATTACGGAGGTTCCCAAAAATTAAAAAAATATTCTATGATCCAGCAATTCCATTTTGGGTATTTATCTGAAGAAAATGAAAACACAAACTTGAAAAGATACAAGTACCTCCATGCTGCATTAGCATTATTTACAAGAGCCAAGACACGGGGACAACCCAAGCGTCCATGGGTGAATGAATGGATAAAGAGAGTGTGGTATATATGTGTGATGAAGTATTATTCAGCCATAAGAAAGAATGAAATCCTGTCATCTGCAACATGATTGAAGCTTGATGGCATTATGCCAAGTCAATCAGCGCTGCTGCTGCTGCTGCTGAGTCACTCAGTCGAGTCCGACTCTGTGTGACCTCATAGACGGCAGCCGCCAGGCTCCCCGTCCCTGGGATTCTCCAGGCAAGAGCACTGGAATGGGTTGCCATTTCCTTCTCCAATGCGTGAAAGTGAAAAGTCAAAGTGAAGTCGCTCAGTCGTGTCCAACCCTCAGCGACCCCATGGACTGCAGCCCACCAGGCTCCTCCATCCATGGGATTTTCCAGGCGAGAGTAAGTACCATATAATCTCAGTAAGTACCATATATAATCACTAAGTACCATATAATCTTTCTTCTACGTAGAATCTAAAAAAAAAAGTAAAACAAACAAAAATAAAAATCATAATACAAAGAACAGATTGATAGTTGGCAGAGGCTGCGGTGGGGACATAGGAGAAATGGCTGAAGGCAGGACAAAAGCAAAAAGAAAAAGTGTATTTGATGTAAAATACCCATAAAATTTTTGAATCATATTCAAAATATTGACTTAAGTATCTTTATATATGCTAATAAGTATGTTTATATACATTAATATATATGACATAGGTATATTTTATAGTATATTTAATTTAAAAAAAATTTTTTTAATAGTATATTTAAAAACAATAATTCATACCTATTATTCTAAAAGAGTGAAAATAAAATACATTCTAAATCTTTGAAATGAACCCAAATATTAGCATATTCTTAGAAATTTGCATTAAAAATTTTAAAACCAAAAGCCAAAGGAAAAAAAAAATCAGTCATATTTCTATGCATTAACAATAAACAATCTGAAAAGGAAATTAAGAGGAGAACTTGATTTACAGTAACATAAAAAAGAATACAATGCTTAGGAATAAATTTAACCAAGGAGGCACAAGATTTGTCACTGAAAACTACAAAAATTGCTGAAAAAAATTAAGATACCCTAAATTAATGGAAAGACATCGTATCTTCATGGATTAATAGACCTAATATTGTTCAGAAGACAATCCTCCCCAAAGCAATCTACAGATTTCATACAATTCCTATTAAAATCCTAACTGTCTCTTTAGTAGAAATAAACAAGCAGATCCTAAAATTCAGATGGGATTGTCAGAGATTCCAAAAGTCAGAATAATCTTATAACGAAGGGCAAAGTTGGAAAACTCACACTTCCCAATTGCAAAACTTGCTACAAAGTGACAGTGATCACAACAGTGTGCTGGCAGCCGGGATCAGTGGGACGGAACTGCAAGTCCAGAACAAACCCACACATGTGTCATCAGCTGAGTTTTGACAAGAATGCCAAGACTGCTCAATGGAGAAAGACGGTCTCTTCAACAAATAGTGCTGGGATACCTGTATACAGAGTATAATTGGATCCTTACCTCACGCCATATATAAACATTAACTTAAAATACACCAAAAAACCTATATATGAAAGCGGAAACCAGTGCTGTGGTGACCGTTTTGCAATGTGTACAAACGCTGAGTCATCACGTTGTACACCTGAAACTAACAGAACATGGTAAGTCAACTGTACCTCAAGTCAAAAAAAAGACCAAAAACTATACAGTCCTTAGAAGAAAACATGACCTGTGATTTGGCAAAGATTTCTTAGACATGACACCAAAAGCATGAACCACAAAAGGAAAATAGATGTATTGGACTCCATCAAAATTAACACTTCGTGCATTGCAGGACTATCAAAGTGTGAAAAGGCAAACACTAGAATGGGCAAAAGCATTTGCAAATCATATATCTGATAAAGGATCTAGTATCCAGAACATATAAATAATGCTTAAAACTCAACAGCAAAGAAAACAACCCAATTTTAAAAAGGACTTGAATAGACATTTCTCCAAATAGGATATACAAATGGCCAACAAATATATGAAAAGATGATCACTGTCATCAGTCACTAGGGAAATGCAAAGGAAGGTCACAGTGAGATACGACTTCACACATGCTAGGATGGCAACGTGAAAACAACGATAATGGAAAATATTAAGAGCTGACAAGGATGTCGAGAAACTGGACCTCTTGAGCATTGCTGAGGAACTGTAAAATGGTGCAGCTGCCGTGGAAAACAGTCTGGCAGTTCCTCATAAAGCTCAGCATAGAATTACTGATAACCCAGCGATTCTACACCTATGTATATAACAACACTTTAAGAAATGGAAAACGAGTGTTCAAGAAAAACTTGTAAATAAATGTTCAGAGCAACACTAGTCACAACAGCCAAAACGTGGGAACGATCCAAATGCCATCTATGGCTGAGGGACAAACAGACTGCATTCATACAACTGACGACAGCCAGCCGTCAGAGGGACAAAGGATCACGTGACTGAGCCTGGCAAACATTATGCTAAGAAAAAGAAGCCAGACAAAAAAGGCTACATACTTCATGACTGCATTTACATGAAGTATCCAGGATAGGTGAATCCATAGTCAGAAATAAGGTCAGTTGTTGCCAAGGACGGTGGGTGTCAGCAAATGGGGAGTGACTGTGTAATGGGCGCAGGCTCTCTTCTGTATCAATGAGCACTTTCTGGAACTAGAAAGCAGTCATGATGACTGTACAACTTTACGACTGTACTAAATACCACTGAATTGTGCACTCTGGTGAATTTTCAAATCAGATCAGTTGCTCAGTCGTGTCCAACTCTTTGTGACCCCATGAATCGCAGCACACCAGGCCTCCCTGTCCATCACCAACTCCCGGAGTTCACTCAGACTCGTGTCCATCGAGTCAGTGATGCCATCCAGCCATCTCATCCTCTGGCGTCCCCTTCTCCTCCTGCCCCCAATCCCTCCCAGCATCAGAGTCTTTTCCAATGAGTCAACTCTTCTCATGAGGTGGCCAAAGTAATGGAGTTTCAGCTTTAGCATCGTTCCTTCCAAAGAAATCCCAGGGCTGATCTCCTTCAGAATGGACTGGTTGGATCTCCTTGCAGTCCAAGGGACTCTCAAGAGTCTTCTCCAACACCACAGTTCAAAAGCATCAATTCTTCGGCGCTCAGCCTTCTTCACAGTCCAACTCTCACATCCATACATGACCACAGGAAAAACCATAGCCTTGACTAGACGGACCTTTGTTGGCAAAGTAATGTCTCTGCTTTTGAATGTGCTATCTAGGTTGGTCATAACTTTCCTTCCAAGGAGTAAGCACCTGTTAATTTCATGGCTGCAGTCACCATCTGCAGTGGTTTTGGAGCCCAGAAAAATAAAGTCTGACACTGTTTCCACTGTTTCCCCATCTATTTCCCATGAAGTGGTGGGACTGGATGCCATGATCTTCGTTTTCTGAATGAAAGCCAACTTTTTCACTCTCCGCTCTCACTTTCATCAAGAGGCTTTTTAGTTCCTCTTCACTTTCTGCCATAAGGGTGGTGTCATCTGCATATCTGAGGTTATTGATATTTCTCCCGGAAATCTGGATTCCAGCTTGTGTTTCTTCCAGTCCAGCGCTTCTCATGATGTACTCTGCATATAAGTTAAATAAACAGGGTGACAATATACAGCCTTGACGTACTTCTTTTCCTATTTGGAACCAGTCTGTTGTTCCATGTCCAGTTCTAACTGTTGCTTCCTGACCTGCATACAAATTTCTCAAGAGGCAGGTCAGGTGGTCTGGTATTCCCATCTCTTTCAGAATTTCCCACAGTTTATTGTGATCCACACAGTCAAAGGCTTTGACATAGTCAATAAAGCAGAAATAGATGTTTTTCTGGAACTCTTGCTTTTTCCATGATCCAGTGGATGTTGGCAATTTGATCTCTGGTTCCTCTGCCTTTTCTAAAACCAGCTTGAACATCAGGAAGTTCACGGTTCACGTATTGCTGAAGCCTGGCTTGGAGAATTTTGAGCTTTACTTTACTAGCATGTGAGATGAGTGCAATTGTGTGGTAGTTTGAGCATTCTTTGGCATTGCCTTTCTTTGGGATTGGAATGAAAACTGACTTTTTCCAGTCCTGTGGCCATTGCTGAGTTTTCCAGATTTGCTGGCATATTGAGTGCAGCACTTTCACAGCATCATCTTTCAGGATTTGGAATAGCTCAACTGGAATTCCATCACCTCCACTAGCTTTGTTCGTAGTGATGCTTTCTAAGGCCCACTTGACTTCACATTCCAGGATGTCTGGCTCTAGGTCAGTGATCACACCATCGTGATTACCTGGGTAAACATCTCTAGTGACACTGTGAAACTGTTCTAGAGAACAATCTGGCAATTTGTAACAGGAGCTATAAAGTTAGTCAAGTACTTTGCAAATTCAGTCAGGAGATTATACTTATAAAAGAACACTCAGAGTAGAAGCAGGAAATAATTTGAAATAAAAGATAATCATAGTCATGACTGCTAACGTCAGACACTATGAACTAATTTAAAAATCAATTAAAGAGCAGAGCTAGATGAACTATTATTATTACCTAAATACAATGGAATATATGTATATATCTTTATGTGTATATGTATGTGTATATATATATTTTAATGACAACTACATAACCATTTAATAAGTTAAAACACATGTAAGAAATAATGTCAAAGTAAATCACAAAACAGTGCTCACACTGATTTCAACTCTCTGTGTATATATTGAAAAGAATTCAGAATAAGATTTTAAAACTCTTTTAAAAAGGAATTGTAGGGAATTCCCTGGCAGTCCAGAGGTTAGGACTCTGTGCTTCCACTGCAGGGGGCATGGGATGGGCATGGGTTTGATCCCTGTTCGGCGAACTAGGAACCTGCATGCCACATAACATGGCCAAGAAAAAAACTTGTAGAAAGTAGTAATTTTCCAGTCACATCTACCCAAAGACTGGTTGGGAGGTAAGAGAGTGATAACAATTTTTACAGAATAAACTGTAAGTAGAAGAAAATCTTAAGTGATCAAATTAAGATATTTTATCTTAGTAAGATTCTGACCTTACCATACACATCTTTTTGTTGAGCTAAAAAGTTTTGAAGCCAATCCTCCAACAAGATTTGGAGGAAATATTTTTTCACTGTATTTAAAGTATTAGCCATATCCTTGTAAACACAGACAGTTTTACATAGTATTTCAGTCAAGGTACATGGATAGGCTTTAAAACATCAAGGAAGGAAAATCAGTTAAATGTAAATAAACTATATGTTCATATAGATGCAGAAATACGAATAATTGTCATAAGACCGATTTTAAAATATAACACTGTGCAGATCTCACCACACAAACAACCCGTGCACGAGTAAATGCCTAAACGCTGCTCTGAAGAGCTGCTGCCATGGAAGCCGTCCTTACAAGTAAACAAAAGCAAAGTGGAGCTCCCAGACATTCTGTGTGTTCAGGAGTTGAGGCAGGGAGGTTTAAACAGCAGAGGCAGTGCAAAGTACAGTTTAGGAGAGCCGGCCGGTTCCTAATTCTGTCAACTACCAAAATGTTTTCTTCTACAACTTGAAAATCTACCAATTAGAGGGTTATGCAAATAAACAGGTATTTCCACTTATCATAATCAATATCTCTGAAACAATTAAGCAGTCAAACCTTATTACCCAGTACTATGAATCTGTTCCATTTTTTTTTCAATTCCCTCCTAAAACCTAAATGAAGCAAATTGCAACTGGAAGGAACGGAAAAGCAAGCAGCACTGAGCCTTCTACCACGCAGTCTTTATTACTTCCAGAACCCATTTTTCAAATCTTGATCTTCCCTCTCTTCTAATCAAAGTTTCATTTACTAGTTTAACAAAATATTATCTTTTCTCACTTCTCAAAAAATTTTCACATTCGTAAGAACTGATAGCATTTTAAAAAATCAACTCACCTAAATTTATTTTTAATGGAGAACAAAAGAAGCTTTTGAATGTGTTCTTTAGAATATGTAAAATCTACTTTTCTTTAAAATTTTACCACCATTATACTTTCTCTTTATATGTGTAAAACTTTACTATATATTCATTTGTTAGAGATTATAATAATGAAGATGCAAATTGAGCCTTGTAAATAAATATATTTAAAGAAATCTTTTCAGCATAATACTTATCAACTGATTCTTACTTTGCTTCAATTTATGGAAATCACCAGCTCGATCCTTAGTAGCCTGCTTTAGAACTTCTGCTTGAATTCTGGGTTCATTCTCCAAGTTAGGGCCTGGAATTAAACGCTGGAGAGGATTGGAAGGATTCTGTTTTGAAGTTCTAGAGTTTCCATTGTGGTTTATATGAGAATCTAAGGCAAAAATAATCAAATTAAGGTCATATTTTGCATAAAAATTTCATAAGACCTACTTGAGAAAAGTAAGACACACTGTTATCTGATACTGGGTTAGCAGGTAGGTTTTTTTTTTTTTAAGCTTTATTTTATTTCTTTAATCAAAGCTTATAACCAATGTGATTTTAGTTGTGTGATGTTTACTGACCATTCCCAGGTAGATATCTTTAGTGCTGATTATAAACTCATTCGCCAACTGTATGCACTGTTTCTCAGTCACTCACTCTCTGAGACCTCAGGGACCAACGGAAAGGCAGCGATATCTGTATCTTCCCTCCAAATTCCAAATAGCTGTCAGAAATCTCCAAAATCCATAAGGCTTTTAGAACTTCTATTCTCAAAGCCATTTTCATCTACACAGTGACACACTCCTGATTCTTATTAGTATCTCCTGGATATATCTTTTCTTTCCTTCACTTCTCTTTTTAACTCATCAAATAATTGATTTAGATCTTTATTACAATGAATTTTATTCATATCAATTCTCATTTTAGGGGAACATTCCTGTAAAACTAAGTATTCAGTAGAAAACAAATAGAAAAGTAGAGAGTAGGGAGCT
The DNA here is from genome assembly GCF_032452875.1 of Bos javanicus. Classification (NCBI taxonomy): domain Eukaryota; kingdom Metazoa; phylum Chordata; class Mammalia; order Artiodactyla; family Bovidae; genus Bos; species Bos javanicus. The sequence continues at coordinate 102,374,113 of NC_083877.1, read as the reverse complement.
GAATATAGATGGATCTCTTAACTTTAGAAGGCCTCTGGGAGACACACTTGAACACATTCTGAAGAAGGTACATGCACGCACACCAGGAGTGTTGAAAGGGAAGGCAGTCCAGAGCGGCAGGACAGACAACTCTTCTGCTCTTAATAGTCCATTAGACAAAGTTAATTTTATAATGATTTCTCCCTGAGCTTTTATCAGTCATTTGACAATACATAATGTTAACTAGAAGAATGAATGATACTTCACTGTGCTCCTGAATGACATGTTTTATTCCCTATATAACAATATGTAACCAGTACACTGATTTTCAAATGGAATTTTAAGAATAAGACTTCATACCTGGAACCATATTTGGGGAGAGAGGTTGTCCAGTTGGAAGATGGGAGATTACTTGATGACTTTCATATTGAGAAAAGGAAACAGGGGGTTTCTTTAAAGCTAAAAGAAAAAAAAAAAAAGAGATCCATATTATTCCCAGTAATATTATGGTTTATAAAACCAACCACCATGAATGTATTTACACTGCATTAATCCTATGATGCTTATTCTAATTTTGTAATTCTTATAGTTGGTATATTAACAATTTATGGTTACTAATTGGAATATTGTACCATCCATAACAGATTTTGGTGATCAATAAATCTGACCAGAATACAAGATAGGAAATCTGTCTTGTTCACCACTACCTTCTCAATACCTAGAATAGTGCCTGGCATATAACAGGAGCTCAATTAAAATTTGATGAATGAATAAATAAATGAGTCTCTTCAGATATAGTGAAAACTTGTTGGGATTCTCTTCTCCTGTAAGAAATGAAGGCAACAGGCAAACAGGTTAATTTTCACTCATTGCACCACAACCTTGGGCAGCTTAATGTGACAGAAAGGCAGAGAACAAGATGAAAACTACAGAGAAGGGAAACAGATAAAGAGGGGAGAACTGAAAGTCATCTATGAACACCCAGATGTTCAAGCTGGACTTAGGAAAGGCAGAGGAACAAGAGACCAAATTGCCAACATCTGTTGGATCATTGAGAAAGCAAGAGAGTTCCAAAAAACCATCTACTTCTGCTTATTGACTACACCAAAGCCTTTGACTGTGTGGATCACAATAAACTGTGGAAAATTCTGAAAGAGATGGGAGTACCAGACCACCTGACCTGCCTCCTGAGAAAGCTGTATGCAGTTCAAGAAGCAACAATTAGAACTGGACATGGAACAACAGACTGGTTCCAAATTGGGAAAGGAGTACGTCAAGGCTGTATATTGTCAGCCTGCTTATTTAACTTATATGCTGAGTACATCATGTGAAATGCTGGGCTGGATGAAGCACAAGCTGGAATCAAGACTGTTGGGAGAAATATCAATAACCTCAGATATGCAGATGACACCACCCTTATAGCAGAAAGCGAAGAAATAGAGCCTCTTAATTAAAGTGAAAGAGGAGAGTGAAAAAGTTGGCTTAAAACTCAACATTCAGAAAACTAAGATCATGGCATCTGGTCCCATCACTTGATGGAAAACAGATGGGGAAACAGTGGAAACAGTGACAGACTTTATTTTCTTGGGCTCCAAAATCACTGCAGATGGTGACTGCAGCCATGAAATTAAAAGATGCTTACTCCTTGGAAGGAAAGTTATGACCAACCTAGACAGCATATTAAAAAGCAGAGACATTACTTTGCCGACAAAGCTCTGTCTAGTCAAAGCTATGGTTTTTCCAGTAGTCATGTATGGATGTGAGAGTTAGACCATAAAGAAGGCTGTGTGCCGAAGAATTGATGCTTTTGAACTGTGGTGCTGGAGAAGACTCTTGAGAGTCCCTTGGACTGCAAGGAGATCAAACCAGTCAATCTTAAAGGAAATCAGTCCAAAATGTTTATTGGAGGAACTGATGTTGAAGCCAAAACTCCAATACTTTGGTCACCTGATGCGAAGAACTGACTCATTGGAAAAGACACCAATGCTGGGGAAGACTGAAGGTGGGAAGAGAAGGGGATGACAGAGGATGAGATGGTTGGATGGCATCACCGACTCAATGGACATTAGTTTGGGTAAACTCCGGGAGCTGGTGATGGACAGGGAGTTCTGGCGTGCTGCAGTCCATGGGATCGCAAAGAGTCGGACACGACTGAGAGACTGAACTGAACTGATCTATAAGATACAGTTATGGCCCATTTTATTCTTCTAAAACTTTGGTGTGGCAGATACGATGCTTCATGACCCTATTTCATTATATTTTTCCTAGGCATAGAGGAAGATTAGCCTTCCTTATGGTTACAGGCCATGAAACTGGGTTCCAGTCATGAGAATGTAAGTGAAATTGAATGTGCCTCTTCTAAGTGTGCCAATAAAATCTCCTGTGCAAATCAACTACAATCTCTCTTCCCTTCTGCCACAAATTTGGAGGCTACCTATGAAAATGGTGGCATCAAATAATGTAAGGAGACATAGCTTGGAGGAGAGCTGCAACGAGAGTCATCCAACCTGCATCAGACCGCAAAGTGAACATTTACATAAACAAAACTTTATTGCTTTAAGCAACTGCAATTTGGACATTATTTGTTAATACACCACCGCCTTGTCAATCCCATCTAGTATGCTTGGGTTATTTTTATAATCCTCAAAGTTTGTTTCAGTGACTGTATTTCATCATTTTTTTCATTATTTATTGTGTATTTATTATTATATAGATTTCCAAATTTAAGGGCCCAAGAAGCTTAAAATGCACCCTAATACAGCAACCCATTCAAAGTTACAGAAAGCTGAGGTTTTCTGTATCTCACTGGCTGCCCTTTCCTTGTTTGTATTCCCAGCTGCAATGCTCAACACCCACATCTGTACATAAGGCAACTGAGCAGCTGACACCTTTAAAGAGCAGTACTTTGAAGGCCTAACAACACAATTTTGACTTGCTAACTGCCTCTGAGGACACTAAGCATCTAGTAGATATACTGGGAGGAGGAGTCAGTCACAATCTACAAATCTGTCAATCAGTGCTGGACCCCAGCTGGCCTCAGTACTATATAAACCAAAGACAAAAGAGGTACTTTCAAGATTAAACAAGAAGTGATCATACATGTTACATGTTCTTAGGTTATGCAATAATCCCTCCTGCTCAAGAGCAAGCTGACTATTTGGAGGAGAAACTATGCAAATTTACATAGGTAGAAAGAGCTGGATTAAAAAGAGCCTTTACATATGGATTTGATACCTGGTTGGGCAACTCTGCGGTGCAGCGCAGCCCAAAAACAAAACCCAGCCTTTATACACCATCCCCATCCGCCAGTGTTCAGAACCGATAGACAGGCGTATCTGCGGGTACTGCCTGTTCACCTCCACACCACTGCAATAAAGCGATTACAGCAATAAAGCGAGTCACATGCAGTTTTTTGGTTTCCTAGGACGTATAAAAGCTATGTTTACATGATACAGTAGTCTATTAAATGTTCAGTTGTGTTATGTCTAAAAAATCAATGTACACACCTTAATTTTATTTATTTTTGTTGGCATTTTATTTTTTTTTAATTTATTTATTTATACACCTTAATTTTAAAACACTTCATTGCTAAAAAACATTAACCGTTACCTGAGCCTTGAGCAAGTTGTAATCTTTTTGCTGGTACAGGGTTTGAAATATTGCAAGAGGTACCAAAATGCGACACAGAGACATGAAGTGAGCAAATGCTGTCGGGAAAATGGCACTCACAGATTTGCTTGACACAGGGTTGCCACAAACATTCAATTTGTAAAAAACACAATCTGTGAAGTGCAGTAAAGCTAAGCACACTAAAACATGGCTTGTCTGTACTAGAAACCACACAGTCATCCCTCGGTATCCGCGGGGGACTAGCTCAGGACACCCCTACCCCACGCTCAAGTCCCTGAGTTCTCTTTATCCACGGCCCTCTATCGGAGGGTTCACACGACCAGAGTGTAGGCAGCACACAATCCCGGGCAGGGTGGCTCCATCGACGAGGAGTCCAAGGACACAACTGTGGTCCTATGGAGCCTTGTGAGTGTGATGCGAATACTACATTTCCATAAAAGTTCAGAAAAGTAGAGAAGCAGGAAGAGATGTAAAATGAGCTGCAATTCCCCTACTTAAAGATAAGCACTGCTACCCTTTCAAGATTATCTGTTTTGTTTTTTCCTGTACATTACACAATATACCTTAAAATTATGATACTATTAAATATACTATTTTATAATTGGGTTGTTTAATATTTTATACATATTTTTCTGTGCCATCTCAATTTCTTCTATAACATTCCTAAATGGTATCATAGTACTGAATCAAAACTTCCAACTTCACAGGTTTGACTTGAAAGATCTGGGTCAAGGATTGCCACAGTACTTCACAGGGCCATCTGCATCAGTAAGCTAATTGGTGGACAGACTTTTTACTACTGAGGAAAAAGTAATGTGCGTTCTGTAAATACTTTGGGTTCTATGCTTTTGCTTTGACTTTTTTTACTCTCCTAGAAAAGTTCCTTCAAAAAAACACTCTAGTCTTGCTTTTTTTAGGGGAAAGGTGATTTATTTACACCCAAGACAAGATAGAGGCTTTCCCAGGAGCCAGAACTAATAGCTACAGTTAGTGGTACCAAAAAAAGGTGAAGATCCAAAAAATTACTAGTGGACCTGGACTACTAATCTTGCTCTGCAGTTTTGTATAGAGTTTCAGATATTTTTTCTACACATATACAAGTATCTAATTTTAATCACAAAAATGAGATTCTATTGTACTTGCTCCCTTGTAACCTGCTTTTTTTCATGAAAAAAAAAATCATAGATATATTGGGAATTCCCTGGCAGCCCAGTAGCCAGGACTCCACACTTTCACTGCCGAGGGCCCAGGTTCAGTCCCTGGTTGGGGAACTAAGATCCCACAAGCTACACAGTACGGCCAAAAGCAAGCATAGTTATACGTTAATTAAAACTAGTCAACATCATTTTTTTCAGGACTATATACCACATTTTATGGATAGAACACATTTAATGACCTAATAAGCTTATCTGTAACATTTATATGGTTTTAAATTTATCATGATAAATAATTTTATGGTGAGCATTCTTGTATTTTATGGTGAGCATTCTTGTAACTAGATAGAGTAAATTCTTAGCTTCCCTGGTGGCTCAGAGGATAAAGCGTCTGCCTGCAATACAGGAGACCCAGGTTCAACCCCTGGATTGGGAAGATCCCCTGGAGAAGGAAATGGCAACCCACTCTGGTATTCTTGCTTGGAAAATCCCATGGATGGAGAAGCCTGGTAGGCTATGGTCCATGGGGTCACAAAGAGTCAGACACGACTGAGCGAGTTCACTCCCACTAAGCACTAGGTTGATGACTATGTGCACTTCTTTAAAAAATTAAGAAAAACTAAATAAATGTGAGCTTGAAATAAATGTGAGCTAAAGTATGGGGAAAAAATCAGACATTGAAAGACTGAAAAGAATTACATATAATATTAAAGTTATTTGTACATTACGATCCTTGGAGAAGGGAACGGCTACCCACTCCAGTATTCTGGCCTGGAGAATTCCACGGACTGTATGGTATGGGGTGGCAGAGTCAGACACGACTGAGCAACTTTTACTTCACTTCATATATTACGATGTATTTTACCCAGGACCTCTCCACAGGGGACCACAAAGAGCCAGGGGAAAATACAGAAGGCAAGAGAGCACTGCTGCCACCAGGTAATGCCATTACTACACTGCTAAATATACATCACTGAGAAGACCATTATCAAGGAAGATTACCAAAGATAAACAGAAGCAAAGAGGAACTAAACAGCCTCTTGATGAAAGTGAAAGAGGAGAGTGGAAACAGTTGGCTTAATACTCAACATTCAAAGAACTAAGATCATGGCATCCAGTCCCTTCACTTCATGGCAAAGAGAGGAGGAAACAGTGGAAATGGTGACAAACTACTTCTGGGCTCCAAAGTCACTGCAGACGGTGACGCAGCCGTGGACTAGGACACTTACTCCTTGGAAGGAAAGCTATGACCAACCTACATAGCGTATTCAAAAGCAGAGGCATTACTCTGCCCACAAAGGTCCGTCTAGTCAAAGCTATGGTTTTTCCAGTAGTCACGTATGGATGTGAAAGTTGGACTATAAAGAAGACTGAGCACCAAAGAACTGATGCTTTTGAACTGTGGTATTGGAAAAGACTCTTGAGAGTCCTTTGGACTGAAGGGAGATCAAACCAGTCCATCCTAAAGGAAATCAGTCCTGAATATTTATTGGAGGGACTGATGCTGAGGCTGAAGTTCTAATATTTTGACCACCTGATTTGAAGAGCTGACTCACTGCAAAAGACCCTGATGCTGGGAAAGATTGAAGGCAGGACGAGAAGGGGACAACAGAGGATGAGATGGTTGGATGGCATCACCGACTCAGTGGAGATGAATTTAAGCAAACTCCAGGAGATGGTGAAGGGAGGGGAGCCTGGCATGCTGCAGTCCATGGGGTCACAAAGAGTCAGACATGACTGAGTGACTGAACAACATAAAAATGATAAAACTTGTTTAACCATAAAGACAGGATACAAAGCCCCTAGAGCAGATAGCTTTTATCCTACCACTATGATACTGGGTTTTGTATTTTTTTTAATAAAGGAGAGCTATTGATTTGGAAATTCAATCATTCAACAATAGTTATTACGTGTCTACTATATGCAGGGTCTCCCTGGTGGCTCAGTGGTAAGGAATCCCCCTACCAATGCAGAAGATGCAGGTTCAATCCCTGGGTTAGGAAGATCCCCTGGAGAAGGAAATGGCAACCCACTTCAGTATTCTTGCCTGGGAAATCCCATGGACAGAGGACCCTGGCTGGCTACAGTCCATGGGGTTGTAGAAGAGTTGGAATGACTTAGTGGTAGACAAAACAGACCAAGTTATAAAACAACAAATGAATTAATAAGTATCTATAGCAATAGATAATGCAAATGTCAGAGTAAAAATGTTATGCCTGAAGTAAAATAGGGACGTGTGATAAAGGGATATGTAATGACGACCCTATATGCAAGGCAGCAAAAGACACACAGATGCAAAGAACAGACTTCTGGACTCTGTGGGAGACGGCGACGGTGCGATGATCTGAGAGAAAGCACCGAAACATGTATATTACCATGTGCAAAATCGATGACCAGTGCAAGTTCTATGCCTGAAGCAGGACGCTCAAAACCGGCGCTCTGGACAACCGCAAGACGGGGTGCGGGGGGGAGGAGGGGCGTTCAGGACGGGGGACACGTGCACCTGTGGGTGATTCACATCAACGCACGGCAAAAACCACCACAATACGGTAAAGTAATTAGCCTCCAATTAAAATAAATTCATTAATTTTTTAAAAAAGAGTAGTGGATGTTCTATTTTAGATGCTTGGTCAGGGGAGGCATTTCTGAAGACCTCTTTGGGCAGAGGTGGGAGTGAAATGTGAAGACTATCTCAAGCAGAGATCAGCAAGTACAGAGGTCCTGAGACAGAAGCATGTGCAGCAGCTCTGAGGAAACGCAGGGAAAGCCCTGAGACGAAAGCACAGCAACGAAGGCAGAGAGGAGAGCAGGGCCCGCATCAGAGCCCAGAACAGTAAACAAACGTCAGATAGGGGAGCAGGGGCTGAGGGCTGGGATGAAATGGCAATTTCAAGGGAAGCAACAGCACTACTACCTATGACAAGAGTAGCTCCCATTTTCTGAAAGCTTAGTGTGAACCAGGCTCTAATCTCATGTCGCTCTCGGAGCCACGTGAGGCAGGTAGTGCCTTTCACAGATGAGGGACGGAAACTCAGGACAGCAGAGATGAGACACACCTCCTACTTGACTTAAAAATTCAAAGCAGTCATTTCTGGAGAACCTGGCTGATAAGCTTACCAAGTAAGTAAGTGAAGTCGCTCAGTTGTGTCTGACTCTTTGCGACCCCATGGACTGTAGCCCACCAGGCTTTTCTGTCCATGGGGTTCTCCAGGCAAGAATCCTGGAGTGAGTTGCCATTTCCTTCTCCAGGGGATCTTCCCAACCCAGGGATCGAACCCAGGTCTCCCGCATTGCAGGCAGACACTTTAACCTCTGAGCCACCAGGGAAGCCCAAATAGGAACAGGAAAAAAAAATTAACAGAAAGTTTAGGGTTAATCCTCCTCGACTTCTCTGCTAGCTCTCAGCTGCAGCCTCTACTTGGAGAGTCAAAAAGAAACTGGCTTTGCTTTTCACTCTCATTTTCTTATTTCAATGGCAGAGCAACAATCTTTCTCGTCTCCTGACTGACAGGCTTCACAGGCCAGTGCCTGTGACTCCGCAGGAGGAAGGGCGCTAGGAGGCAGTGGAGTTCAGCTCTAGCAACACCACAGTGTTACAGCGATCACCCTGACACGGGCGTCCCCGCGGCTCAGGGGCAGAGAATCTGCCTACCAGTGCAGAAGACGCGAGTTGGATCCCTGGGTTGGGAAGATCCCCTGGAGAAGGAAATGGCAACCCCCTCCAGGATTCTTGCCTGGGAAATCCCATGGACAGAGGAGCCTGGTGGGCTACAGTCCATGGAGTCGCAAAAGAGTTGGACACGACTGAGTAACTAATACAACAACCCTGAATATACTGAATACAGGGATGGTACCCAGGAAGTCGTATCTATTAATAGTTCCAAAGGTGGTTCTGTTGCACAACTAAGAGAATAAAAGACAGCATAAAAAGCATGGGCTCTGGAGTTAGACCAGGGTTCAAATCATGGCTCTATAATTTATTAACTGTAAGACTCAAGTGCCTAGTTTCTTAAAGCTTGATGTTTCATCTGAAAAAAAGGAATAATGCTATTTGCCCTACATGATTAAAGTGAAGGATAAGTCAGAGTATTTGCTAGTATATTATGACAGATGCCTAGAAAATAGGTGTTCAACATATACTAAGTATTTAGAGTTGTCAAAGTTAAGCTATATCATTAAAATGAAAAAAAGAATTCGAGATTCAAGTTGAAGGAAACAAAAACATTTAAATGTAAAACTATCAGCCCTAACCAAATTATTGACCTGCTGATTACATAGCTTGCATACACTTAGGAATCTTGATGAATGTTTACTTAATGTTTTTGGAACTTCAAGAAACTCTGATCAATAATTACCCATTAAAATAGTAATTCTGAAGCATGAACATTAAATACAAAACACTGATGTAACATCCTTATCTTGTTCTCTGTACATGAACAGATATAACATGCCTGTAACTGCTGAAATATTGGCCAGTGAGGCCATCTCAGCCCTCTAAGAAACATACGTACATGTCTACAGAGACTAATAAAATGATGTTCTCATATGGCTCTGTAGACCTGGCCTATGAACTGAAATTCTTTCACATTGAAAAATCCATTTATACAATTTTAAAAAGTAATATGAATTTCAATCTCAAAAACGACAGAATGATCTCTGTTCGTTTCCAAGGCAAATCATTCAATATCACAGTAATCCAAGTCTATGCCCCGACCAGTAATGCTGAAGAAGCTGAAGTTGAACGGTTTTATGAAGACTTACAAGACCTTCTAGAACTAACACCCAAAAAAGATGTCCTTTTCATTATAGGGGACTGGAATGCAAAAGTAGGAAGTCAAGAAACATCTGGAGTAACAGGCAAATTTGGCCTTGGACTACGGAATGAAGCAGGGCAAAGGCTAATAGAGTTCTGCCAAGAGAATGCACTGGTCATAGCAAACACCCTCTTCCAACAACACAAGAGAAGACTCTACACTTGGACATCACCAGATGGTCAACACCGAAATCAAATTGATTATAGTCAGACAAAGATGGAGAAGCTCTCTACAGTCAGCAAAAGCAAGACAGGAGCTGACTGTGGCTCAGACCATATACTCCTTGTCGCCAAATTCAGACTTTAACTGAAGAAAGTAGCAAAAACCACTAGACCATTCAGGTATGACCTAAATCAAACCCCTTATGACGATACAGTGGAAGTGAGAAATAGATTTAAGGGGCTAGATCTAACAGACAGAGTGCCTGATGAACTATGGATGGAGGTTCATGACATTGTACAGGAGACAAGGATCAAGACCAGTCCCAAGAAAAATAGATGCAAAACAGCAAAATGGCTGTCTGAGGAAGCCTTACAAATAGCTGTGAAAAGAAAAGCAAAAAGCAAAGGAGAAAAGGAAAGATATACCCATTTGAATGCAGAGTTCCAAAGAATAGCAAGGAGAGATAAGAAAGCCTTCCTCAGCAATCAATGCAAAGAAATAGAGGAAAACAACAGAATGGGAAAGACTAGAGATCTCTTCAGGAAAATTAGATATACCAAGGGAACATTTCATGCAAAGATGAGCACAATAAAGGACAGAAATGGTATGGACCTAACAGAAGCAGACGATATTAAGAAGAGGTGGCAGGAATACACAGAAGAATTGTACAAAAAAGATCTTCATGACCCAGATAATCACGATGGTGTAATCACTGACCTAGAGCCAGACATCCTGGAATGTGAAGTCAAGTGAGCCTTAGGAACCATCACTACGAACAAAGCTAGTGGAGGTGATGGAATTCCAGTAGAGCCATTTCAAATCCTGAAAAATGATGCTGTTAAAGTGCTACACTCTATATGCCAGCAAATTTGGAAAACTCACCAGTGGCCACAGGACTGGAAAAGGTCAGTTTTCATTCCAATCCCAAAGAAAGGCAATGCCAAAGAGTGCTCAAACTACCACACAATTGCACTCATCTTACACACTAGTAAAGTAATGCTTAAAATTCTCCAAGCCAGGCTTCAGCAATACATGAACTGTGAACTTCCAGATGTTCAAGCTGGTTTTAGAAAAGCAGAGGAACCAGAGATCAAATTCCCAACATCCACTGGATCATGGAAAAAGGAAGACAGTTCCAGAAAAACATCTATTTCTGCTTTATTGACTATGCCAAAGCCTTAGACTGTGTGGATCACCATAAACTGTGGAAAATTCTGAAAGAGATGGGAATACCAGACCACCTGACCTGCCTCTTGAGAAACCTGTATGCAGGTCAGGAAGCAACAGTTAGAACTGGACATAGAACAATAGACTGGTTCCAAAGAGGAAAAGGAGTACGTCAAGGCTGTAAATTGTCACCCTGCTTATTTAACTTCTATACAGAGTACATCATGAGAAACGCTGGGCTGGAAGAAGCATAAGCTGGAATCAAGACTGCCGGGAGAAATATCAATAACCTCATATATGCAGATGACACCACCCTTATGGCAGAAAGTGAAGAGGAACTAAATAGCCTCTTGATGAAAGTGAAAAAGGACAGTGAAAAAGTTGGCTTAAAGCTCAACATTCAGAAAACGAAGATCATGGCATCCAGTCCCATCAATTCATGGCAAATAGATGGGGAAACAGTGGAAACAGTGTCAGACTTTATTTTTTGGACTCCAAAATCACTGCAGATGGTGACTGCGGCCATGAAATTAAAAGATGCTTACTCCTTGGAAGGAAAGTTATGACCAACCTAGACAGCATATTAAAAAGCAGAGACATCACGTTGTCAACAAAGGTCCACCTAGTCAAGGCTATGGTCATATATGGATGTGAGAGTTGGACTATAAAGACAGCTGAGTGCAGAGGAATTGATGCTTTTGAACTGTGGTGTTGGAGAAGACTCTTGAGAGTCCCTTGGACTGCAAGAAGAGCCAACCAGTCCATCCTAAAGGAGATCAGTCCTGGGTGTTCATTGGAAGGACTGATGTTGAAGCTGAAACTCCAATACTTTGGCTACCTGATGGGAAGAGCTGACTCATTGGAAAAGACCCTGATGCTGGGAAAGATTGAGGGCAGGAGGAGAAGGGGACGACAGAGGATGAGATGGTTGGATGCCATCACTGACTCAATGGATGTGGGTTTGGGTGGACTCCGGAAGTTGGTGATGGACAGGGAGGCCTGGTGTGCTGCGTTTCATGGGGTCGCAAAGAGTCGGACACGACTGAGCGACTGAACTGAACTGAATATGAATTTCTACTGCTACCCATGACATAATAACTAGTATTGGACTTATCCTCTCTCACATCCTGAACAATTCTTAATATAGACAAAATATATAAGCCTACTGTTTTCAGGCACTGGACAACCAGCAGCATAAAACCAATCCTTGAAAGAAGGGATATACATGAGGTGAACAGTCTCAGTAAGTAGAGGAGGCAAACTGGGTTGCTGAGGTGGCTGGAATTTGTAGGACAAAACACTATAGAGAAAGGAGTGGTGAGCAGTGAGACGGGGACAGAAATCTGCAGGGATACTCCCCTTGGGTCTCTGACCAAGGCCTGGGCCGTGACTACACAGTGTGAAACTCTATCAGACCTAACATACAGTGCCTGCTGCATGGTTGAGAGCTGAACAAAAACTAACAGAGGTCAAGAAGTGCTTGGAGCCAACTGGATCTCTGAGCCAGCCACAGTGCAGGGTCTTCACTGAGCATCAGACACATTCAAATGAGATGCTACAAGTCCTACTTTCAAAGTAGAGATCACAGCTCAGAGTCAAAGGCCATGTCCTTAAATAACAAATTCAACACTTACCTGCCCTTCTTCTCCTCTCAAACATCACTGTAATGATCTCTTTTTTTTTCATGCTCTCTTTTTAATATTCTAAAAATATTTATTTTTTAAATAGATATTTTATAAAATTACCTTATGAAATTTTGAAACCAACATTCAAAACGTTTTCAAAAGGTTATGTAAGGGAAAGACACCTTTCTATCGCTGCCCTCAGTCTTCTTCCGCAGAAACAAACCCAATTACCAGTTTCGATCAGCACTAACCAACAGGATTTTCTGCAGTGATGGAAATGTCCCATACCCATGCTGATACAATAGCCAGGAGCCACGGCGACTGCTAACTACTTGACGCGTGGCTAGTATGACCGAGGAAGTGGAAGTGTAGTTTCACTCAGTGTAAGTAAACTAAAACACATTCAGTCGTGTCTGACTCTTTGCGACCCCATGGACTGTAGCCCACCAGGCTTCTCTGTCCATGGGATTCTCCAGGCAAGAATCTTGGAGTGGGTTGCCATTTCTGCTATCTTCTCCAGCAGCTCTTCCCAACCCAGGGATCGAACCCGGGTCTCCCGCATTGTGGGCAGACACTTTAACCCCTGAACCACCAGGGAAGCCCGTTACTCAGTTTACTGAATTTAAACAGGTACATGTGATCAGCGGCTAGTGTATTGGGCAGTGCACATCTAGAGAATCCTCTGAGACCAGCAGTCTTCTAGGTTGGCTACACAATACAGTCACTTATGAAGCTGCATCTCACATCAGATCACAATAAACGTCTCTGGAGTGGGACTCAGACATGGGTCATTACTTTTTTTTACCTTACCATGATTCCAGTATATGGCCAAGGTAGAAGTCTTCTGTTATAGAAAATCACTTATTTTTTAAATAGAGTAGCTCTACCTAAAGTCTAGTCAAGGCTATGGTTTTTCCAGTGGTCATGTATGGATGTGAGAGCTGGACTATGAAGAAAGCTGAGCGCCAAAGAATTGATGCTTCTGAACTGTGGTGTTGGAGAAGACTCTTTGAGAGTCCCTTGGACTGCAAGGAGATCCAACCAGTTCATTCTGAAGGAGATCAGCCCTGGGATTTCTTTGGAAGGAATGATGCTAAAGCTGAAACTCCAGGACTTCGGCCACCTCATGCGAAGAGTTGACTCATTGGAAAAGACTCTGATGCTGGGAGGGATTGGGGATAGGAGGAGAAGGGGACGACAGAGGATGAGATGGCTGGATGGCATCACTGACTTGATGGACGTGAGTCTCAGTGAACTCCGGGAGTTGGTGATGGACAGGGAGGCCTAGCGTGCTGCAATTCATGGGGTCGCAAAGAGTCGGACACGACTGAGCGACTGAACTGAACTGAACTGACAAATCTCAGCATAGTATATCTTCTATGTATATAGTGTGTCTGGAGAATAGATATCTGGGAAATGGATATCATAGTGTATCTGGGGAAAAGAGACAGGATTGGGATCTGGAGGGGACAAAGGGAGGCTTCAATTTATCGGTTATGTCTTTTTCCTTTAACAATAATACCAGTAACAGAAATATCTGAAACAAATGTGGCAAGATGTTACATCATTTTTTTGTTTTTTAATTTTTAGAGGCAGTAGATCCTTGACTATTCATTATATTATTCTCTATGCTTTTCTGTATGTTTGAAACGTTTCTAAATCTAAACTACAAGACTCCTGTAAAATCTTGTGACTACCTCCAAACCAACATGAAAAACAAACCAAGCCCATTAAGATCTGGCTCCCTGCCTCTGGAAGCTGAGAGGCTGAAGCAGCAGGCATCACGCTGAGCACAGGCGCGTGCGACACCCCCGGGGCCGCTGCAGAGCTGCATCTTAGGGCGGCTCAGCAGTGCTCTGCTGTGGTCTCTAGTGCAGCCCTGGCTGTCGTGAACAAAACCGCCACCCACACCTAAGAGTCGGCTTTTAATTTACAAGGATATGCTCTTTTCTCCACTTCCCTCTGTGGGGTTACTGCTCTGTAGTCTTTAGGGACTCCACATACACACCAGAACTTGTACTGGTGTAAAGAATTATTACATACATTACTTCAGGGAGAAAAGACAATACTCAATAAAAGGAGTGACAAGGAGATAAAAATATGTTTCTAATGATATAAACACTCGCGGCCATAACAGTGGCGGCTGGGACTGATAAATGCAGCACAGGCTGCACACCAGGCACTACTCTTGGTGGCGGTGGTTTAGTTGCTCAGTCGTGTCTGACTCCCTGCAACCCCATGGACTGTAGCCACCAGCCTCCTCTGTCTATGGGATTTCCCAGGCAAAAGTACTGGAGTGGATTGCCATTTCCTTATGCAGGGGATCTTCCCAATCAAGGGATCAAACCTTTGTCTCCTGCTTGGCAGGGTGATTCTTTACCACCAAGCCTCTTGTGGTGCTTTGCATTTAAACCTCACATCCACCCTATGAGGTTGAAACTGTTACCATCCTATCTCATTGATAAGGATAAGGGCAAATAAATGGTCACATGCCTTTGAAAATACAGAGCCAAGGGTTTGAAGCCAGCAGTTTGACTCTAGAGACCACTGCCCCGCCGCTAAGCATATTCTGGAAATTCAACCATACACATTCATTGGGACCTTGGATGTGCAAGGCATGAGCATACTGCATGCTCAAGGCACAAAGACACAGCACGGCTTTCCTTTGTGTTTGCTCTGACGGACTGTACGGCTCAGAGTTTCTTTTCACCAGTGACTGTATTAAAATAGTCTTTATACTCAAAATACTTCTGTAAAAGCACCAACAGTCCAGAGATTCAAAATTAATCCAGAAGACTTCTGGTTCCTGGGTCTGCATATACGGAGCTTAGAAGTTGCCACTCTAGCCTAACAACAAGGAAACAGCTAAAACAGGTGGAAAAATCAACAGCTCTTCTGGGTCCATAAGAAAGAGGAAGACACAGGGCAAATTGCAACCATCATATAAGAGGGACAGGCAAATACAGGGAGTCTTGGCTTACAGGAGAGACTAGTGAAGAGAAACTGCCACAGAAGCCAGTGCCAGGGCAGGGAAATCTGAACTGTACCTGGTTAATTGCCAGAGGTTCAGTATGGATAGCTCAGAGTTAAAACTCTAGGGGGCCCAGTCACATAGGGGGCTCCCACAAAGTTAGGGAATTTACTCCAGGAGTTCAAGTAGATTCCCAGGTAAATAGTGGAGAAAACCCCCTGAGGGTTGGGGGAGGGCAAAAGGAAACAAAGCATTCTGTTCCTAATAAAGTCTGCTCTTTGCAGAAACCAGTTAAACAGCACCTAACTTGCTAGGGCATTATCAGAGTCTAAGTGTCCTACCGAAGGAAAATACCCAACTCTAGCTCCCTCAAGCCACCCTGTCCCACCTGAGAGGGGAAGGAAAAAACTGAGAAGCCCTTGTGAAGTTCAGAAGCCAGAGGCACAGGCTCACTGAAAGGCTGAGAGCCAACCGCAGAACAAGAGAGAGCGTCCCCTCCCCACAGCTCACCAGCAGGGCTGCGCCCCTAGCGTGTGTGCCACGCTGAGGCATCAAGAAAACCCACAAGGCACACTGAAAGGCACGGAACGCTCTGCGAGCTTCAGAACAGACACGGCAGGAATGGCGGGGCTATCAGCCCGGGAACGCAAAAGAACTGCAACTACGACGCTAAGAACTCCATCAGATAAAGTAGACAGCATGCAAGAATAGATGGGCAATCAAAGTACAGAGATAGAAATCCTAGAAAGAATAAAAAAGAAATACTAGAGATCAAAAACACTGTAACAGAAATGAAGAATGCCTCTGATGGGATTATTAGTAGACTGGACAAAACTGAGGAAAGAAGCTCTGAGTTAAAGGATTTATTGATAGCATCCTCAAAAACAGAAAAGCAAACAGGACAAAGACTGGAAAAAAACAGAACCAAATACCTAAGACAACTATAAAAAGTGTAACAAGAATACCAGAAGGAGAAGAGAGAAAAGAACAGAAGAAATATCTGACATATAATGACAGAATTTCTGCCAAATTAATGTCAAACACCAAACTACAGATCCAGGAAGCTCAGAGAACACAGAGCAAGATAAATGCCCAAACACACAAACAAAAAGACTACTTCACAGCATATCATTTTCAAATTACAGAAAATCAAAGATAAAGAAAAACTAACCCACTGGTGCACTTTGGTGGGAACATAAACTGGTGCAGCCACGTGGGAAACAGTGGCGGCTTCTCAACACCAAGGGCAGAGCTCGCAGGCGACCCAGCAGCGCACTCCAGGGCAGACACACAAACAGCAGAGCCACGGACTGAAGAGAGACATGCACCCTAACGTTCACAGCAGCATTATTCACAAGTGCCAAGATACGGAAGCAGCCTGAGCGTCCAAAACCAGATGACAGACAGAGAAGATGTGGAGCGCGCGCGCGCGCACACACACACGCAGGAACACTACTCAGCGTGAAAAAGAGTGAACGTTTGGCATCCGCAGCAACGTGGATGGACTTGGAGGGCACCAAATGAAGCCAGAGAAAGAGAAATACTGGGTGATGTCACTTACATGTGGGATATAAAAATTACAACAAACCAGTGACGAAAACAAAAAAGAAGCAGAGAAGCAGACTCAGAGATACAGAGAACACTCTAGTGGTCACCAGTGGGGACAGGGAAGAAAGGGGGCATACCAGGGTAGGTGGGACAAGATAGCTATTTTATGGGATTATATGTAATCATGTGGGTGAAACTTATGAAAATTATAAAGCACTATAGAATTTAAAGAACCTTTCATTTAATTTTTAAAAAGTAAGCACAATATAAAGAGATTAATCAACCTAAACCTCAGTGAATCTAGGACTAGGGTAAGTACTGCAAAAATTCAGAAGAATACATGGTCCTTGCCCTCAATATTTCTTTAACACCTAAGCCAGTGGTTCTAAAACATTGGCAAACACCAAAACCACCTGGAGAGCTTGTTAAAATGCAGACTGTTCGGCTACATTCCAAGAATTTCTTATGCTGTCCGTCTGGAATGGGACCTAAGAATATGTGTTTCTATTAAATAAGTTCCTGGGTAAGGCTGACACTGCTGGTTCAAGAACCAACTTTAAGAATCACTGGAGTATACCTATGGCTGATTTATGTTCAGGTTTGACAGAAAACAACAAAATTCTGTAAAGCAATTATCCTTCAATTAAAAAATTAAAAAAAAAAAAGAATCACTGGATTACTTCATGGCCTTACAAAAAAAACATGCTCATCCTTACTCCTTATTTATAAACTCATGTTCTTGCTCTTGCCCTGAACTTTACTTGGAGGGAATACACTGTGAACTGGCAACTCAAAAGAATATAGATATGAAAGAATTTGAGAAGATGGCGAAACTATGCAAAGGAAAGGACTAACTGCTTTTGCCTTAAGAGTCAAACATATTTGAACTTTTTCTTGATGGCTCAGAGTTATTGTTCATGATAGTCATGCTGTGTTCAAGCTACTTATGTTTATTAAAAGTATAAGTAGTTTATTTCTTTCAAGCTAAATGTTCCTAGATTGCAGTGCTGTTGATATTCATTCATTCATTTGGACCTTAGACACTCAGCAATTTCAGCCACAATGAGCTAAAACTACAGAAATAATCATGGAGATTGCAAAGGAATGAAAACAGCAAAGAAGAACCAAAGATATGCTGTTACTTCCTATTTTTCATAATAAACTGGAGTCAGCATGGAAGGGTATCTACGATAGCTAAGAAACAAACATAGAAATGGTAAGGAAACCGAGAGACATGAAAAAACTGCATGGGATTAGGGCAGCAGCAGTGACACAGACCAAACAGAAAGAAAGCAGCAGACATACTAATGAAGAGATATACACTGAGCAGAAGTGGCCGTAAGAGAAGGAAAAAAGTGAACAAGCTGCTTAAATTGTAGGGTGATTAACTGAAAAGACATGCCAAGTCCTAAAAACCTATATAAGGGTATTATTCTGCCATATTAAAGAATACCAACACCACCACAACCTGGGAACATTTAGCCTGAAGGAAAGAAACCACATATACTTTTAGTAAACATAAGCAGCTTGAACATATAGCATAACTGTCATGAGCAATAACTCTTGAGTCATCAAGAAAAAGTTCAAATATGTTTGACTCTTCAGGCAAAAACAAGTATTTTATACACTTTAGCAAAATTTTCCATAAAAATTATATCTAAAACAATTATATTCTGGGAATTAATAGGTAGGTAGTTAACTAAAAATAGTGGTCCCCAAGATACATATGACTTTTCTCAGATGTTACTCAAAAAAACAACAGTCACATGAAAAATAAGATGATTGCTTCAGTTAAAATCCAGTAACTTTTACTTACCAACAGGAACATCTTCAGCTTTTGCAAGGTCATTCTCTTCTATTCCAGGCATGCCTGCATCACCACCTCGTTTGATTTGTTCTGCTCAAGTAATAAAAACATAATTCTGTATTTTTCCTTACATACAATGAAGGAATGTAACAATCAGTTTGTAAAGCAACGGGCCACATCGAATGAGTATCTATAAATCTTTCTATGGATACAGCTATAACTCTATGGACTTATTATTTTTTTCTTCTCTGTTAAAGTATTCAAATTTGAAACAGATACCTAAACATAATGGAAGAAAAATCAAACAATATTCTTTATGACTGAAAATGTTCACTTCAAAGTGAGAAGAAGTCAATCCCCTCTTAACACAAAATAATAGTAATACCTTTCCCATGTGGAATATGATGGCTTGAGGGTTCTTCATTCTTGCCTGCACCGTTCTCAGCAACTTCTGGAATGTTTTTAGGCACTGCATGATTGTCCGTATCCAATTCATTTCCACCTTTTGATTCAAACTTGTGGGCCTCTTGCTGTGAGATTAAGATTTGCTAACAGTAAGTATTTTTCAGCTCAAAATGTTAAACTATTGACACAACTAAATATTAGTTGTGTTAACTAAATATTCTGAAACAGTTCATTTTTTTTGAAATACATACCATGGGTCCAAATTCCAAATACTTAATATTTTGAAATAGTTCATTTTATTAACTAAATGTTAATATTTAGTTAATATTAACTAAATATTCTGAAATAGTTCATTTTTTTGACTAAATATTCTGAAATAAACTAAATATTCTGAAATACATACCATGGGTCCAAATTCCAAACACTTAAGAGATGTGGGATGTAATATTATTTTTTTGTTCAGTTTTTATACCTAACATGAAGTCAAAGAATAAGTTTTTTTTTTTTTTAAGTCTCTAATTACAACAAATGGCCTAAAATGTTAGGCAGAGATAATGCCCTTTGGCTATGCTGAGGGAGTGACTCAGTCAGAAGAGTCTTGCTGAGTGCTGGCTGCAGAGGCCTGGGGGAGCATTGGTTCTGTACGGCATGTTTTAACCAAGCAGGAGGGCAGACAGCAGGAGGCCGGCACCCAGGGACCCCTCAAGTGGGATCGATGGCTGTCGACACTGGCAGGTTCTTCTCCCAGCAGAAACAGCAAGGTGGAAAACAGGCAAAGTCTTGCCAGGTGCACCGGCCACTCAAGCACAGAAGGATGGCAGAACAGTACACAAGCCAGTGCTCCCTGTAACCTACCTCACCTGACCATATCGCCTTCTGGGAAACCTGAATCTTCAGTTTATGATTGTTGCTGCTGCTGCTGCTGCTAAGTCGCTTCAGTCGTGTCCGACTCTGTGTGACCCCCATAGACGGCAGCCCACCAGGCTCCCCCGTCCCTGGGGTGTTCCAGGCAAGAACACTGGAGTGGGTTGCCATTTCCTTCTCCAATGCATGAAAGTGAAAAGTGAAAGTGAAGTGGTCGGTCATGTTCGACTCTTCTCGACCCCATGGACTGCAGCCTATCAAGCTCCTCCGTCCATGGGATTTTCCAGGCAACAGTACTGGAGTTGGGTGCAGGTTATGATTAAGCCTGATTCAATCCTGTGGGTCCCAGTTTTCTCTTAACTGGTTGAGCTGTCTCACGGAAAACTGGGAGAGGGACGGAATCAAGTACACACTCTTGGGTTGCCATATTAATATTTAATGCATAATAATATTAGCATTAAATGCTTTGCCAACTCTAAAACGCTATGCAATGTAATCACTGGTAACATTATAAAAAAACAACAGTACTACAAGATCTACAGGAACTCTAGAAACATAGGAGCCAAACGGTAAGAATTTGTCATAATAAAGAAGAATGGGCACTTTGACCATCAAGT
Source organism: Bos javanicus (assembly GCF_032452875.1). Lineage (NCBI taxonomy): Eukaryota > Metazoa > Chordata > Mammalia > Artiodactyla > Bovidae > Bos > Bos javanicus. The sequence continues at coordinate 102,353,370 of NC_083877.1, read as the reverse complement.
GTAGGTATTCCAGTGTACCAGGCAATACTTCTGCCATGTCTCCTAGTTTGCAACTTGTTTTCAAGCCTGTCCTCTAGTACAGATAAATGAATAGTTTTAAGGAAAACAAAATAAAACTGAGGCTTAAAGAAGTTATATAGTTTGTTCAAGATTACAAAGCTGGAGAAGTATGGAAAGGGATTCAAACCATCTTTCTTACTCCCACAGGATTTGGGAACTTGATAAGCTATAGCCAATTTTCAGAGCTTAACTGCTGATGTGTGAAATGATAAACTGAAATTTCTGAACATATCAGTATAAAGGCCAAAGGTGAGAAAATCTGTGAGGTACACAACCTAAGCCATCCTGCATCTCTGTGCATTTTCGCTATAATGCCACATTATAAGGCAACTTCCATAATAAGTACTCCACAGCTTTATGATATGGATAAAGCAAAGAAACAAAACTTAAAAGTCAACAAACTACTCGTCCAAAATACTTCTCCGTTTAAAACAGTTAGCAAAGATATTGTCCTTTGATTCATTATTAATGCAATAGTTTTCTGTGAATGGACAATAATAAATACAATTAATAAAATAGGATGGCTTTCTAAATTCAATATTGTTGATTTGGTAAGGGGGCCACCTAGTTCTTTTTTAAATATAGTTTTTACTCTGAAATAATTTAAATTTATAGAAAAGTAATTACCAATCACTCAATTTCCCTTAGTGTTAACATCACATTAGCATGATACATTTGCAAAACTAAGAAAACAACATTAGTACATTATTAACTAAACTCCAGCCTTTATTTAGATTTCACTACTTTTTCCATTAAGGCCTTTTTCTGTTCCAGCATCCAATCCAGGATATTATACTGCATTTATTTAATTAATTTATTTACTTACATTTTTACTACATTACATTTAAATACTCAGGTCTTCTTAAGTCTTCTCTGTGCTCAGTCGTGTCCAACTTTTTGCGACCCCAGGGACTGTAACCTGCCAGGCACCTCTGTCCAGGGGATTTCCCAAGCAAGTATACTGGAGTGGACTGCCATTTCCTTCTCCAGGGGATCTTCCCAACCCAGGGACAGAACCTGTGTCTTCCACGCGTCCTGTGTTGGCAGGAAGATTCTCTACCACTGAGCCACCTGGGAAACCCAAGTCTCCTCTGGTCTGTGACAACTTATCTTCCTTTGTGATAGCATGAAAGCAGTAAACAAATGACTGTGGCTGTGTTCTAATAAACTGTATCTCTAGACATTAAGATTTCAGTTTCTTACAGCTTTCCCATGTCATAGAATATTCTTTTGATTTTTTTAACCATTTTAAAAATGCAATAACCACTTTTTTTGGCCGATGGGCAGTATGGAAAAAAAAGGCAGGAGGTTGCAGTTAGTTTGCTGACCCCCTCCTTAGAGTAATTTCTAAGACAGGCATGTACTTGGTTAAAAAAAAATCCCTGAACACACCTTATGCTTGTTTCTTATAGCTTATAATGGATTTGTTCCTATGAAAAACAACTCAGATTTCACAGAATCAAGTCGTGGTAGCTGAAGGGTAGGAACTGAGGGTGAGGAGCAGAACGAGGCGCTGGTGTGTCATCCTAGAAAGACGTTCTCTTAAGAGAACTTAAGGTTAAGCACCTCCATTTCTCTCCACCTTGTTCCATTTAGGGCAGCATAAGGGCAAAGAATGGGACAGGATATTAGTTAATTAACAATATAAAAATAGGCTAAAATAGAAGAGCAGAAAGAGAGAACTACACTTGCCAAGAGAAAGGAAAAAGCTGATATATACACTTCTTGGGAGAAGAGAACAAACTTATCCCATTTATATGATGGGCTCATAATACCACAGTTCCATCAGCAAGCCTCTGGTCCTCTTCCTTTTGTGTTCTATGCTGCTCCTGCTGCTAAGTCACTTCAGTTGTGTCCGACTCTGTGAGACCCCATAGATGGCAGCCCACCAGGCTCCCCCATCCCTGGAATTCTCTAGGCAAGAACACTGGAGTGGGTTGCCATTTCCTTCTCCAATGCATGAAAGTGAAAAGTCAAAGTGAAGTCGCTCAGTCATGTCCGACTCTTAGCGACCCCATGGACTGCAGCCTACCAGGCTCCTCTGTCCATGGGATTTTCCGGGCAAGAGTACTGGAGTGGGGTGCCATTGCCTTCTCCATTTGTGTTCTATAGGGTTGGTCAAAAGGCTCGTTCAGGTTTTTCTGTTAAGATCTTACAGAAAAAGCGAACAAACTTTTGGCCAAACCACTGCTATGCCCCTCTGCGCACGCAGGGTCCCGGCAGTGTCTGCTGGCTGCCCCGGGGCCTCAGCCCCACTAAGGCAGCTCACTTGTGCCTGCCATCTCCCCGTAACCTACCCCATGTCTCTGCAAGGAAGGCTGAAGACAGACAGCAGCTGTTTCACTTTATGGGTAAAAAAAAAGATGCTCTCAATATCATGTTGCAAAATGGTGAAAAAACAGAGCACGAAAACCTGGTTTCCTGAGCTTCTAGTCCTTTAGGTGAGAGACTACCAGAGACCAAGAAAAATACTTTTCACTATTCAATCTCTCTTTACTCTAAATCACAAGACTGTATACAAACTATAGCTAGTCAGACTAGACTACAGGGTGTGAAAAATGAATGTCTTCATGACTTGTAAATTTCAAATTCCTTCTATTTCTAGCAGGACTTCCATAATATTTATCTACTGGAACTGTATGACTTAATAAAAGAATTTGCCACCCCCAAAATATGAAAATAGTCGCTAGCATTTCATTTCTGTATTTTAAGAAAGGAATTAGAAACAACAAAGATTGATAAGTAAAAGTTTCTCAATTTTTTTTCCTATTTCTCAAAAGGGTAAAATACGAAGTAACTGATTTTTCAGTAACATGATTATCCACTTACAAACTGAGAAATAAACAGCAAAAATTACTTTTAAAAGTCAGGCAAAAGTTATTTAGCTCAAAATTAGTTTTAAGACCTGAGGTTATATTTTTGCAAATGTTTAATTTACTCAGTACTAAAGCCACTGAAGTCATTTTTAGAATTACATAGGCTAAAATACTTAAAAATATAATGTTTTATGACAAAAATACAAAATTTAACTTCTAAATTATAAGATTTATAACAAGAACATATTTTAAGTATTTTTAAAATTTACCTTTTGTTCCTGCAAAAACTGGTCTGCTAACTTTTTAATATTTTCTTCATGCTGAGCTCTTAACTCCTTGATCTGTTGTCCACACTGAAAACTAAATTAGAAAGTCATTCTTTTAGACTATAATATCTTGAGTTGATCTCAAAGATGTTTAGAAGCTGAAAACATACATCTATATGGATAAAGCATTCAGTCAGCAGGAGAGTGGATAGGAGAGGACAAAGAGCAGACATGAAAATAGCTCACAGTCAAAATCCTTAAAATACCTGAATCTTTAATAGAGGATAAAAATATTGATAAAGCTAATTAAAAAACAGAAATTAGAAAGATGAATTTTTAAAAAGAAATTTTAAGCAGTTGCAGCAGATAAGTCATCAAACAGTATTGAGTTATCCAAAAAGTTCGTTTGGGTTTTTCTGTAAGATGTTATGAAAAACTCGAACTAACTCTTAGCCAACCCAATACTTTCAACACAATAATAAAAGCCTAAACCATAAAAAGAGCAAGAACAGAAGAAACTAATAAAAAAGACAGAATGCAACCAGCAAGACAAAATGTAAAGGCACAAACAGATAAAATTATGAATTTCAACTGGACAAGCAGGCAAAGCATACGAAAAGATCATTCATGTAAAAAGAAACAAATAATAAATACATAGAAAAGTGTTGCCTTCTACCATTTAAAATGCAAATTAAGCTTCCTATATGTATATATAGTGCTTTCCTTATTCCTATACTAGTGAAATTAAGTCAGAATTATAAAAGTCAATGTTGGTGGGGCCACAGGGAAACATTTACAGTATAAATTAGTATAGTCATTTTACAAAGCAATTTTCATATATGTGATAAGATCAATAAACATTCTATCTCAGAAGTTCTGTATTTGAGAATATAATCAGTGAAATAACATAAGAGGAAAAAAAATCCTTTTTGCACAAAGATTTTTATAGTTGATAATCGTAACAGTGAGAAAAGGAAAACTCCTACAGTGGTCCAGCAATTGGGAGAGATTAAACAAGCTCTAGCATACTAATACACTGGAATAATTTATTACCTCTAAGTATGTCAATCTTTAATCCTAAAGATATACAGAAAATTACTGAACACTATTAGATTAAAAAACATATATGTAGTAGATGCATATTGACAACCTACAAGAGTAAGATGTTCAGAAATGGATAAACAGTTTAAAATATGTTGACTCTTTCTAATTTTTGGTATGCAGACCTAAAAAATACCTTTTACTGTAAAACTGATTTCTTACGTGATTTTCTGTCTTACAATGTCTACAATGTCTTACAATGTCTACAGGGGTAGATTCAACGTGCCTTGTATGAGATATTTTCATGTTCTTCAAGCTATCAAAATAAAATAGATTTCACAGACACATACAAAGACAATAGAAAAGGAATTTATTTTCCTTTTTTTTTTTGGAAAAGGAATTTAAAAGACTTAGTAAAATGAAAGAAGAGAAGAAAAACAAGCTCCAGAAAGGAAGAAATGACTTGACTGAATGTTGGACAAATATTCAAGATTCGTAAATACTTACTGCGTGCAGTCTTACCTCTCATATTCTAACCTCTTCACAAGGTAAGTATTGTTCTTCCTATAGTCTTGAAGTTGGTCTTCCTGTCGAAGGAACTCCTGACGAAGCTCAGCAAGTTGCTCTATCCACAAAACGGAAGCAAAACAAAAGCAAAGGAACGAAGTTTACGTACTCTGCTACTTCCTGTTAAGAAGGCACGGGATTTCTAAAATTATATACAGTTCTCTATTTATTCACACTCTCAAGAAGTTAAATTACATGACTAGTACCATATTTAACTGCCTTTCATACACACGTATGCACAATAAAATTTATTTTTAAAACAAGACAGCCTCAGTGGCTTTCACATCGACCAGAAATATTTAAAAATTATACATCTTTACACATTATATAGACCATATGCTAAGTTGTGGAAACAGAACATGAAGAGCTGCCTCTCTCTCTAAACCTAACTGCTTTACAAAAAGTAGGGGGGAAATCATATTTTTTAGATGTGTTGGCTATGGATGCAGAATTCATTTTAAAATCACATTTGATTCCCAACTTAGGTACCAATCTCTTTAGATCTGACTTCTAGTTCCGCTACTGAATTACATCCACATACACCAAAATTCCATTTCCAAAGCTTATAATCTCTGGACCAGAGCTAAAAGTTTTAGTTGTAATGAATAATATGAAATTTCAAACTGGATAGTAAATTAAAAGCTGAGCCAGATGCTCTTTTGTGAACATTTAATCTATAATCACTAGCCCCACATTTTCTAGAGTCACTCCATCTAATCCTACAAAAAAAAATTCAGCCAAGGAAGAGAAATGTCAGTTTCTTGGACAGAGGATAAAAAAATTTGCCAACAGCCTTATCAGTTATGCAAAAGCAGTAATTAAGAAAGTCTTAATTTTCATAAATGGGAACAGAGGTCTATTCTATATAAGCAACATCTACTTATTAAGACTAAAATATAATTTCTAACTATAATATGCCAATATTATAACATCTGCTTTTCACAGAAGGCTTAACAAATTAGTCTTGTTACTTTAAAGGCACCCAGAAATCCTTGTGATGTAAGTTTTTTTGTGTGTGATGTAAGTTTTTAAAAAGCAGGTATAAACATAAATTTATAGTATAAATTTATCCATGTAAAAAAATAGACAAGAATAAAATTACATCAAAATGCTATCAGTGATTAAGCTTACTGGTGGGATTCTGAGCACATTTTTTTTCTCTACAACTTTTATTGTGGAATCATAACTACAGTAACAACAACAAATAAAAATGTTCAAGTCACATGAACGCTTGATGAGGTATATAAAGTTTAACAATATGCATGTAATAGCTATTATATAAGATTAATAATCAAACATGAAATGTAAATGATTTACATAAAATGCTTGTAGTTGATAATTATGCTTGCCTATTCAAGCTACATTTTTTATTATTTTTAAAATTTTAGTTGAGATACACTATGTGAGTTCAAGGCATACATGTTGATTTGATTCACTAACATATTGTAAAATGATTACCATCACATTAGCCAACACCTCCACTATCTCACATAATTACTACTTTTTTTGTGTGTGGTGAGAACATTTAAGATCTACTCTTTCAGCAACTTCCAAGTATATAGTATAGTATTGTTATAACACAATATTGTTAACTATAATCATCACAGATCACCAAACCGTACTCGTCCTGTAACTAACAGTTTGTACCCTTTAGCCAACGTCTCATTTTCCCCACACATCCCCCAAACCCTGGTAACCACCATTCTACTCCCTGTTTCTATGAGTTTAGTCAAGTCACATTTTACATTTCTCTACTTGCTCTATTAACTCTACAATATGCAAACATGGTTGATCTCTGTAGTTTTTCAGTCATTCCCCTACCTCAGATAAAAGTAACAAATCCGAGGCCAGGTATCCATGAAACAATATTCAGCTTGTTACCCGCTCCCTGGCCCCACCTACTAAGAAGCAGAGGGCAAGAGGGAGCAGAGCTCTGGCCTCAGCTACGGATGCTGATTCTCAGAACAAAGAAGTCTCGTAGCTTATAGATAGACTTAGCCAGCAAAGATTCCAGAACTGAAAAGTTACTGCAATTAAAAAAAAAAAGTCAAACCAGTATAACCTCACAGTTACTAGGGTAATGGATCTCAACTGCTGATCTACAGGACCCCTTCAGGCTTCTTTTTCCTATACAGTAAACTCACTAAACAGCTAAGTTTACCCTCAGAATGAACGTAAGGCATGTATGATTTCAAGATTTGAGATTGCTTCTCTGCTTCCCCAAAATGCTTCTCACTAACAGTATTTGAAATATCTTTATCAGGAAATAAAGTCTTCCATTTTTAAATGGAGATAAAAGGCTTAAAATTCAATTGACAAAAAAATAAAACAGTATGAATTTCAGTGCATGTAAAATACCAGCTTCTAAGGGTGTGGTTTTTCCAGTGGTCGTGTATGCATGTGAAAGTTGGACTGTGAAGAAAGCTGAGCACCGAAGAACTGATGCTTTTGAACTGTGGTGTTGGATAAGACTCTTCAGAGTCCCTTGGACTGCAAGCAGATCCAACCAGTCCATCCTGAAGGGCATTAGTCCTGGGTGTTCATTGGAAGGACTGATGTTGAAGCTGAAACTCCAATACTTTGGCCACCTGATGCAGAGAGCTGACTCATTTGAAAAGACCCTGATGCTGGGAAAGATTGAAGGCAGGAAGAGAAGGAGACAACAGAGGATGAGATGGTTGGATGGCATCAACGACTCAATGGACATGGGTTTGGGTGGACTCCGGGAGTTGGTGATGGACAGGGAGGCCTGGTGTGCTGCGTTTCATGGGGTCGCAAAGAGTCGGACACGACTGAGCTACTGAACTGAACTGAACTGAACCTATTTGAATACAGGGCAAGGAATATAAAGCATGGAGCTGATTGGTGCTTTGAATAGTTAAAGACTTGAAAGGAGTAAAAGTAGAGCTGCCTGCGGGTCTGGTGCTTAGGGTTCTACATTTTCACTGCTGCGGCCGGGTTCAGTCCCTGGTCAGGAAACTGATATCCCACAAGCCACACGGCAAGGCCAAAAAGAGCGGGGGTGGGGTGGGGTAGAAACAGATCAAAAAGCAAAAGTAAAGATAAAAGTTTTCTGTATCACAGTTTTACTTTCAGCTGATTTGAACCCAAAGATACTCTGTCTAGTAGGCTGCTCAAGGTCAGCACAGCAGAATGCTCCGCGTAACTTAGAGGGCGTCAGACCCAAGGCCAACTGTGCAGCCGAGCAATAACAGCAACAGCAGGGCATGCTATAGAGGGCATGGCCATAATCCCTCAATTTAACTTCAAAAGATTAGGGATATGGTTGAGAAAGGGGTTGCCTAGGATGAGCTTTTACAGCCAAAAAAAAAAAAACTCTTACTTTTTTTTTTTTCAAATTTTCTTTCAGTAACAGGCATAAAAAAAGGGAAGTTAGTCTAAATAAGTCAATGTATACTAGGATGTTAATTTACTTTCTCAGGCACTAAAAACAACTCCAATCTTTTTATTTCCAAGAAAATATTAATTACCATAAGGGTTTATTTTTTTTTTAAGAATCTGATGTATATTAACTCCAATATATCTGACATTAATGTCAATGAAAACAGGCAAATGTGCATTGTACTGTCAACTTGTCAAGAAGTTAGTTTCAGTAGAAACAGTTCCTAAGGTGCAAAAGTCACATTAATGAAACTCAATTTCAAGAGTCCCAGCTTCAGTAACTGCACTAAAGCCAAGAGTTGCACAGTTATGAGCTCAAATCAAATCTTTTTTCTTTGCTGAAGTCTATCACCTAAATTTCAAAACATCTCAGGATCTACTTCAACTGTGGATGCACACAGTATAATAAAGATTTTTACTCAGGAACATGGGCTGTCATTTTCTCTGACATATACAAGGAAAAGCCCCAGTCTATTACTATTTAGTAAGAAATCACTCTGACGACAAGCAGAATCAGCACTGGCAGGGCGCCGCCTTCTGCGCCGTCCCGTGCACGCCTGGGAGCCACAAAGAGGACAGCACGGCACGAACGCCACAGCGACAACTGTGGCCGCCCGGAAAGCGGACTCCTCGCAGAAAACCGGAGCTGTTCGAAATCGTACACAGCACAACGCGAGTAGCCCCTGTGTTTGGGCTGTAATCCACCAAGGCTGCCCCCTAATGGTTTTGCTTGGCGAGGGACAAAGCTTGCATAAATTAGCCAGCGTAGGTTGGCTTCTTAAAGAGAGTGTTAACAATATATTACCTAATCCGACAGAGGTTCAAAATGGTTATAAAGAAAAATTTATGAAATCAGAGAGCAAGTACTACCCACATTGATAAATTTAGAGAAACTTCATGCAAAGTTTTAAAATACGTAGTGTTGTAATCAAAGGGTATGAGGGAAAAGAGGGATGGTCCTTAGACCTCAAATTCCAAAGGCCAGGGATAGCGTGAAGTAACGCAAGCAGAGTATAGAGCTTGTTCTCTTTAACTATTATTTTTCATAAGAGCTTTAGACATCTCCTATCACTTCACCAACCCCAAATATTCACTGGAAGGACTGATGCTGAAGCTGAAGCTCTTACTTTGGCCACCTGATGTGAAGAGCCGACTCAGTGGGAAAAGACCCTGATGCTGGGAAATACTGAAGGCAAAAGGAGAAGAGGGCGGCAGATGGTTAGCATCACTGACTCAACGGACATGACTTGGAGCAAACTCCAGGAGACAGTGGAAGAGAGAGGAGCCTGGTGTGCTGCAGTCCATGGGGTCGTAAGGAGTCACACATGACTCAGCAACTGAATAACAACAATCACTTCATCAAAATGAAACAAAAAAAACTCTTCATCTATCTAATCTACCTCCAGGCTCCCTGGCTTCTGTTCCAAGCTTCTTTGTTCCCCGGGTATCTAAAATATTGAGCTTGGGGGACCTGCCCAAAGCATTCCCAGAACTGAATGGATTATTTCAGCAGGCTGGACACAGTACAGAGGGGTCACTCCTAACCCTTTCCCTGGTAATCTGACAGTCTCCGAAGCAACACCTCAGTTTTCTTTAAAGATTCTTTTAACGTTTCATTGTATGAAATCTGTCCACAGCACAAGAGTAAAATGCAGATCTCAAATTTTAACTTGTACTTATTATATATAAAACAACATTAAAATTTTTATTATCTCTTAAGACAAAAGGAAACATGTTTTGCCATCAGAGGAGCTTTGTTCAAAACTCTATTTCATTTAGCTATCTGACTTGAGGATTTCTTAACTCTTCAGGATTTTAGACATTTAGTGAACTTTAATTTGTAAGTAAGTTTCTTACCCTTTAAATGATGTATGTCTGCCATCTGATATGATATGTTGTTCTGCAGTTTAACCTGAAAAAAAATCGTCTTAATTTTACTAAAGAATATGTAGTTTTGCTTATATTTACCTTTTCCCCCTCATATTCACTTTGAGCTTGATAATAAGTACAAAACAAAAATATTTAAGTTACGTATGCCACATTTTCCAAAGAGAATTGTAAGTTCTGATTTTGTAATATTCATTTTAAAGTTGCATAAGAATATTAATTTAATTTAATATATAGTACGACATTGTTTGAAAGTTTGAGGTGAATATTGCTTTTTTGAAAAAAAAAAATCAGATGTTTTCCAAAATCTTACCAGAAGATTTTCAACTCTATATTAAGAAAAGAATTAATGCCAAGTCGGAAGTACTTATTGTTCATCAAGCTCCCCCAAGAGGACAGATATTATTTTTATACAGGACTCACTGCTGCAGTCATTGTCCTCTAGAAGCCAGTATACAGGAGCTCTGGGAACTGAAAGTGTACCCAAAGACTCAGACTAAGCCTTACCACTTAAGTTAAAAACTAAGACAAGGAATGTCTTAGGATAACAAGCAAAGAACTACAGTGTCTCAGTTCTTGTTTAAATAGGTTTCAGCTAATTGTAAATCCAACTAAAGTTATCACTACAAACAGTTCTCTTGTCAATCTCAATAGTAATATTATTTTGAAAGGCACAGATTGATTTAAGTTGATCAAATGCAGTACCATGAGTGGCAAATGATTACACTAAATACCACTTAAATCTCTAAAGAAAAAAATTTTTAATTTTTCATCTTGAAATAATTTTAGGTTCATAGGAAATTGCAAAGATAGTACAGAGAAATCCCATATACCCTTCCCACAATTTCCCCCAGTGGGTACATCTTATATAACTACACAACTTCAAAACCAGGAAACTGACATTGATACAACATGTACAGTTCTATGCTGTCTTATCACACGTATAGATTCATGTAAACACCATCAACACAAGATACAGAACTATGCTATCATCACAAATATCTCCCTCATGCTATCCTTTGCAGTCAAACCCATCCTCCTTCCACACTGTTCCTGATCCCAGGTAACCACTAATTTGTTCTCCATCTCTGTAATTTTATCATTTCAAGAATGTTAAGTGTAATCATATGGTATGTGACCTTTTGAGACTCTTTCCAATCAGCATAATGTACCTGGGCGTCCCAGGTGGCACTAGTGGTAAAGGACCTACCTGCCAATACAGGAGACATAAGAGACCGGGGTCGATCCCCGGGTGGGGAAGATCCCCCGGAGGAGGAGATGGCCACTCACTTGAGTATTCTTGCCTGCAGAACCCCATGGACAGAGAAGCCTGGTGGGCTACAGTCGATGGGGTTGCAAAGAGTCGGACACAACTGAAGCAACTTAGCATACATCAATAGTTCATTCCTTTTTATTGCTGAATAATATTCCATGCTTGGTCACTCATTCATGTCCGACTCTTTGCAACCCCATGGACTATACAGTCCATGGAATTCTCCAGGCCAGAATACTGGAGTGGGTAGCCATTCCCTTCTCCAGGGGATCTTCCCAACCCAGGGATCAAACCCACGTCTCCTGCAGCTCCTATGTTGCAGGTAGATTCTTTACTACTGAGCCACCTGGGAGGTCCAAGTATTTACCAGCTGGCCCTTTATAGAGAAAGTTTGCCAACCCCTAGTCTGAACTAACAGAATGAGGACAAGAGATAAATGCATGTGAGAGAGACTAAAGGGGAACAACGAATAGTCTGACCAGTTGATTAGACTGAGGAGTAAAACAGGAAGCCTTAGGGTGATGTTTCAGTTTCTAGAGTGAGGGGACTAAGGTGAGTGAGACTGCAGTGCTCCACCACAGGGAGACACAGGGGAAGCAGGCTGGGATGGGAGGAAGACATGGGGAGATGATGTTGTTCAGATCCGAACCCACTGAATTTGAAGCACTTGTGACACATCTAAGAAAAGATCTTTAATAGGAAGCGGGATATACTAGTTTGGAGTTGATCTGAGAGCTATGACCAACCTAGACACCATATTAAAAAGCAGAGACATTAATTTGTCAACAAAGGTCCGCCTAGCAAGGCTATGGTTCTTCCAGTGGTCATGTATGGATGTGAAAGTTGGACTGTGAAGAAAGCTGAGCACCGAAGAATTGATGCTTTTGAACTGTGGTGTTGGAGAAGACTCTTGAGAGTTCCTAGGACTGCAAGGAGATCCAACCAGTCCATCCTAAAGGAAATCAGTCCTGAATATTCACTGGAAGGACTGATGCTGAAGCTGAAGCTCTAATACTTTGGCCACCTAATGCGAAGAGCTGACTCAATTGAAAAGACGCCGATGCTGGGAAAGATTGAAGGGAGGAGGAGAAGGGGACGACAGAGGATGAGATGGCTGGATGGCATCACCAACTCGATGGACTGAGTTTGAGTAAACTCCGGGAGTTGGTGATGGACTGGACAGGGAGGCCTGGCATGCTGCAGTCCATGGGGTCACAAAGAGTTGGACTAGGCTGAATGACTGAACTGAACTGATGTGAGAGTTAATAGCATACAAATGGCAATTAAAACTATGGGAATGAGCTCACTGATGAAAAGCTGCAAGAGGCAGCAGGAAAACCTGACATCAACAGCTGTGTGGTCTGAGATCAAAGGACTGCTCTCTAATAACTTCTAATTAGCCTCTATTTTCTTTCCCACTTCTTTTTCAGTAGCCCCTCTCCAATCTGTGATTTTGCTTTCTGTGGTTCCAGTTACCAGCAGTCAACTGTGGTCTGAAAATTCCGGAAAGAAACAATTCTTAAGTTTTAAGTTGTGTGCTGTTATGAAGATGTCCTTTTCATTATAGGGGACTGGAATGCAAAAGTACAAAGTCAAGAAACACCTGGAGTAACAGGAAAATTTGGCCTTGGAATACAGAATGAAGCAGGGCAAAGACTAATAGAGTTTTGCCAAGAAAATGCATTGGTCGTAGCAAACACCCTCTTCCAACAACACAAAAGAAGACTCTACACATGGACATCACCAGATGGTCAACACCAAAATCAGATTGATTATATTCTTTGCAGCCAAAGATGGAGAAGCTCTATTCAGTCAACAAAAACAAGACCGGGAGCTGACTGTGGCTCAGATCATGAACTCCTTATTGCCAAATTCTTAAATTGAAAAAAGTAGGGAAAACCACTAGACCATTCAGGTATGACCTAAATCAAATCCCTTATGATTATACAGTGGAAGTGAGAAATAGACTTAAGGGACTAGATCTGATAGAGTGCCTGATGAACTATGGAATGAGGTTTGTGACACTGTACAGGAGACAGGGATCAAGACCATCTCCATGGAAAAGAAATGCAAAAAAGTAAAATGGCTGTCTGGGGAGGCCTTACAAATAGCTGTGAAAAGAAGAGAAGCAAAAAGCAAAGGAGAAAAGGAAAGATATAAGCATCTGAGTGTAGAGTTCCAAAGAATAGCAAGAAGAGATAAGAAAGCCTTCCTCAGTGATCAATGCAAAGAAATAGAGGAAAACAACAGAATGGGAAAGACTAGAGATCTCTTTAAGAAAATTAGAGATACCAAGGGAACATTTCATGCAAAGATGGGCTCGATAAAGGACAGAAATGGTATGGACCTAACAGAAGCAGAAGATATGAAGAGGTGGCAAGAATACACAGAAGAACTGTACAGAACTGTACAAAAAAGATCTTCATGACCCAGATAATCACGATGGTATGATCACTCACCTAGAGCCAGATATCCTGGAATGTGAAGTCAAGTGGGCCTTAGAAAGCATCTCTATAAACAAAGCTAGTGGAGGTGATGGAATTCCAGTGGAGCTATTTCAAAGCCTGAAAGATGATGCTGTGAAAGGACTCCACTCAATGTGCCAGCAAATTTGGAAAATTCAGCAGTGGCCACAGGACTGGAAAAGGTCAGTTTTCACTCCAATCCCAAAGAAAGGCAATGCCAAAGAATGCTCAAACTACCACACAATTGCACTCATCTCACACGCTAGTAAAGTAAAGCTCAAAATTCTCCAAGCCAGCCTTCAGCAATACGTGAACCGTGAACTTCCTGATGTTCAAGCTGGTTTTAGAAAAGGCAGAGGAACCAGAGACCAAATTGCCAACATCCGCTGGATCATGGAAAAAGCAAGAGAGTTCCAGAAAAGCATCTATTTCTGCTTTATTGACTATGCCAAAGCCTTTGACTATGTGGATCACAATAAACTGTGGAAAATTCTGAGAGAGATGGGAATACCAGACCACCTGACCTGCCTCTTCAGAAATTTGTATGCAGGTCAGGAAGCAACAGTTAGAACTGGACATGGAACAACAGACTGGTTCCAAAGAGGAAAAGGAGTACATCAAGGCTGTATATTGTCACCCTGCTTCTTTAACTTCTATGCAGAGTACATCATGAGAAGCGCTGGACTGGAAGAAGCACAAGCTGGAATCAAGACTGCCGGGAGAGATACTCTGGTTTCTCCTCAAAGCGTATAAATCTTTCGCCTTTTACTAAAGATTGCCGGGAGAAATATCAATAACCTCAGATATGCAGATGACACTACCCTTATGGCAGAAAGTGAAGAGGAACTAAAAAGCCTCTTGATGAAGGTGAAAGAGGAGAGTGAAAAAGTTGGCTTAAAACTCAACATTCAGAAAACGAAGATCATGGCATCTGGTCCCATCACTTCATGGCAAATAGATGGGGAAACAGTGGAAACAATGTCAGACTTTATTTTTTGGGCTCCAAAATCACTGCAGATGGTGACTGTAGCCATGAAATTAAAAGACGCTTACTCCTTGGAAGAAAAGTTATGACCAACCTAGATAGCATATTCAAAAGCAGAGACTTTACTTTGCCAACAAAGGTCCATCTAGTCAAGGCTATGGTTTTTCCTGTGGTCATGTATGGATGTGAGAGTTGGACTATGAAGAAGGCTGAGCGCCGAAGAATTGATGCTTCTGAACTGTGGTGTTGGAGAAGACTCTTCAGAGTCCCTTAGACTGCAAGGAGATCCAACCAGTCCATTCTGAAGGAGATCAGCCCTGGGATTTCTTTGGAAAGAATGATGCTAAAGCTGAAACTCCAGTACTTTGGCCACCTCATGCGAAGAGTTGACTCATTGGCAAAGACTCTGATGCTGGGAGGGATTGGGGGCAGGAGGAGAAGGGGATGACAGAGGATGAGATGGCTGGATGGCATCACTGACTCGATGGATGTGAGTCTGAGTGAACTCCAGGAGTTGGTGATGGACAGGGAGGCCTGGCGTGCTGCAGTTCATGGGGTCGCAAAGAGTCGGACACGACTGAGCGACTGAACTGAACTGAATGAGTAACATGGTGGAATTTGGGCTGACATGCTCTGTTCTGCCTGCGATCCCTAACCATCGTCATCACCTGCTGCTAACAGCCAACTCACAGCATCACGGCTCAACGACCCAAGATCACCCAAAGCAAGTGCTTCTCCTCCTAACCTATCACCAGAAGGTCAAGAGCAGCCTAACGCTAGGTCATTCATTTCATCTCATCTGATCATACAGGCATTTTATCATCTCACATCAATCACAAGGTGAGTCAAGTAAGAGACATTCTGTGAGGGAGAGAACACATTCATATAACTCTGATTTCAGGATATTGTTGTAACTGTTCTATTTTATTATTACTGTTGCTAATTTCTTACTGGGCCTAATTTAGAAATTAAAATTTATCATAGGTATGTATGTATGTAAAAACCTAAGTAAGTCTAGGGTTTAGACTACCTATGGTTTCAGGTATACAGTGGGGGTTCTAGGTATACATCTCCTGTGGATAAGGGGGGATTACTGTATTTTCATGATGCACTTTCCTTTTGCATTCTTTACCCCTCCAAAGAACATAGCTATCCTTTATTTTTCTTTATAAGTTTTCATTACTTTGTTTTTTTTACTCATTTTTATGATGCTATTCCAGCTTCTCTGTACTCTCTTTTAAATTCTACTCTTGAAACAGCTAGAGAGATGCTATTTTTGAATACTAGCCTATGAGTGGCCTCAGCTTCCTGGACTGTCTCTTTTATATCCTAAAACTCTTAAAAAAATTTTAATAGAGAAGAGGAAGTTCAATCTATAGACTGCGAAAGTACTAAAGGATATTATGAGCAGTGCTACTTTATTCTAATCAGTTTAATTTTCCCTTCAATCTTTAATTGAGGATGGAGACGCTGATCCCAACAGCTCATATATAGAGTCCTCATATTTCAAAAGCTGCTCTGGAACAATTAAAGAGAAAACCACAGCTTGTCTAAACAAAAGCCTTTCTTAATTCAAATAGAATGAACTTATTTCCCACCTCATTCTTTGGCCGGGTAAAGATTTTCCAGTTAGCTTCTCAGACCCCCTTTATGGCACATCTCATGTTCTCTATTGTTCCTCTCAGTCTTTCCAGCAGGATTCTCACAAAAATCTTATATTCAGTATTTAGTATTAGCAGCAGGTACCAGTTCCCAATTTGTCTCACTTCCTGTTAACACCAGTTCCATAGGGCTGCTTATCTCGCCTTCCATGTGCCTTTGAACAGAGCTGCCAAAGATCTACTCAGAGGTCTCTGGTAGATCATTAAACCCAGAAGTTCTCTTCCTTCTACAGTATTTTATTATGTTGTTTAGTTTCAGAATCTAGATGTCTGCTGCTAAACCATCTGTTCATTTTTAGACACTGCGCTACTATGGGCATCTGATGCCTCTTGCTCCACATACACCACGCAACCCCCCGAATCCTTATGCAGCTCCTAAAACAGTTTGACAAAGAATTCTTCTAACTTCCAATCTTATCCTTTTAAGGCAATCTGAATGTGTTTTTTACCTACTATGCACTCCTTTGTGTTTTTGCAAAATCCAAGCATGTAAAGCAGTGACTTAATTTTAGCTTTAATCTTATGTTTTCTACTATCCTGGGTCTGCATAAAGGCTTCTCCCACTTGGTTTCTGATTTTTAATGTTTCCTTCAGTGTCTTCAATCTGTTTTTCTTTACTTTTATGCTTTTCATTAATCATGTCTGCATACAGATAGGTCTCTTTAGTCCTTTAACTTCTTTGGTTTTTAACCCTCGGGGAGCCTTCCCTTAATACTTCCACCACCTCCTCACCTTCAATAGGAAGTTGATTATTTCTCCTCATATTTTTAATTTTCTTGCGTTCCAACAGGAATTTGTTTATCTTTGAAATGATTCTATCAAAACCTCTCAGCTGTTGAGAAATTAATTTGAGTTCTTATTACTGCATGATTGGAAAAAAGGTATTTCACTTTGCCATATATTCTGTTGACCTGGCAATGCTATAAAATACAGATGGTCCTCTGCACCCACCATTTTATATAAAGAATTTGAGCATCCATCTCTGCACAGGGGCTTCTGGAACCAATCCCTTCGGTACTAGCGGACGACTTTTCTTTCTAAATATATTTTAGACCAGTAACAGTGTATAAACCTTAAGAAGGATTATTTAATTCTTATTTTATAAATGGATTCTCATTGTCTGGCTTCTTGGGTTCTTTTTGGCTACTTTCAGACTTTTCCCACAACGTCGTTATTTACAATATGAAAGAAAGACACCAAATAATCATTTTCTTTTTTCAAATTTCTTTGGGGATGAGAGACAGATGTGTGTAGACAGACACACATGCACACATATATTGACAAACCCAGCCCCATCTCTTTGTTTACTTTACACCTATGGTCAGATAGACTCCAACCCAGATTTGAACACACCCTCCAAACTCCCTCAGTGCTCAAAATGCCTTGCCCGGCTTCAGGGTCTACTGGGTCTTTTAAAAAACAAAGCATTCCCTTAGTTCACAGGCAGTCGTATCTCTAACCAGAGTGTCACTTTGTCTCTTTCTGCCCTCAAGGTTTATCAGAAATGAGCATCCATGAGAACAGAAGCTGTCCCGCAGTGCATTCCCTGCCCATGTCTGGCGCACGGCCCGACCCCGGTGAAAACGGGAAGTGTCCGCTGAAAGCCCCCTTAGACTCCCATGTTCCGCTTCTTTGCACTGCACGCTTTCCTACCTGCGCTGGACTTCATCCCTACTTGTGTGATTCTGATTATCCTTCAGTGCTTCTGAACTCCCTCATGCATTTCCCTTGGTTAGGCTTCATGGCACCTCTCTCCTTCCGTAGTACTGGTGTGTCTGGCATTGGAGTGCATTTATAATAGGTCGTTTATCCATGCTCCCTTTGGCCTTTTCCATGTTAATCTCTCAAAATGTGTTCCCGATTCTTCTTAAGGCTTTTTCCTCTTCTTCTTCTTCTGAGGCATGTGTTCTCTATGTCTTTTTCCAGTAAGAATTATCTCCTCCTATTTTCTCATAGTCTTTCTTGCTCACCCCAGCTACTTCATCTATTTCCCTCTAACCTTTCTTCCTCCAATACCTAAAACTTAATCTTTATATTTCTACCATCTCCTGCTGAAGCTCTCTTAATGCCTCCCCATCCCACATGGCTACTCTGAATTAATTTTGGCAGCTGTTAACAGCTCACTTGCTCTGCTTTCCTTTTCATTCTGGGACCTTGAAAATGGCTCAGCTGTTTCACAGGCATAATGAATGTGCCTGCTTCACTTTCATTATGACCTGTTCTCAGGCAAATCAGCTCAACTATATGACCACTGATCCCAAAGGCTACAGACAATTGGCTTTTTAGAGATGTCATTTCTGGCTCCTTTTCCTTCACACTAGAACCATTTTTCCTGATTATATCTCATACTCAGATGATTTCTAGAAACAATTCTATCTTTAGTATTATAACTGCCAAACCTGATGCTCACAGTCTCCTGGGGAGCTTTAAGAAATACATACAATGACTCCCCTCCCCTACTTCTCTCTCCCCTCCCCAACTCCAGTCTGACTCAGCAGCCTGGGGATGGGCCTCAGAATCTTTTTTTTTTTTTTAAGCTGAAGTGATTCTGATAAATAACCATATTCAGCAATTACTCATCTACAGTATGTCTTTGATTGGCACCTATATGAACTGGATCAAAATGGAAAATTATTAATAATAAGTACTTAATACTTATTCAGTGCCAGGCCTTGTGCTAAGCTAAATGCAATAATACAAATATTATTGTGGTTAGTCCTCTGAGGTGGGTTCTGCATTTCGCAGATGCGTCACACAACTACAGTAGGTTCTGAGTACTCTTCCTAGTGGTCCCAAACCAAAGTCTGTGTTCGTGACCACCACATATACACTAGATCAATAGTTAGTAGGTATCTATAACCTTTTGATTTCTTATTCCTCATACATTGCACACATATAATTCAGTCAACATTCCAAACACATCTGCAACTTTTATTGATACTTGATCTGTTAAAGAATTAATCTCTCATGAAGCAAGTTTTAGTTTAAGCTATACTAAGTTACATTTTTAAAGAGAATAAGATAAGGTCTTTGGTCTTGGTTGGCTATAATGAATCATTACAAAGGTTTTTATTTACTCATTCTTTTTTTGATAAGTCATTTATAAAGCATTTACTGAGCATCCACTATGTGCTAGGCCTGAGGATATGCAGGATTTGGTTTTGGTCACAAAGACTCATTAAATTTTGTTTATTCATTCATTCTGTCAGGCAGTCTTAAGGAAAGCATTAACTGAACACCTAATAAGTGAACAACACCGTAGAAGGCCTAGAGATACAGCAATATATAAGAAACGGGACAGAGGTCTGGATAAAGGATAAACATTTTGGAGTCATCAGCATAACTGAAGTGTTCTGCACAGATATGATTACTTCAGAAAAGGACAGAATAAGAGAAGAGGATCTCAAATATAAAACTATGAACTTTAATACTTAATAGGAGAGAAGCCAGCAAAGGAGACTGAGAGCCGAGAAGAGGAAAACAGGAGCGTCTGTGCCATGCGGGACAAGAGCGCAGCGCTGGGCAAAGACGTTGAGATATTAGGAGCAGGAGGAGAAAAATGCAGATGTGAGCAAAGGCAATTTTCTGTTCAAGAAATGTGACTGGGGAGGGCAAGAAAGACTCAAGTATATTTTAAGTGCTGAGGAACAAGTATAGATAAAAGGATTGAATGTAACAGGGAGACCGGATTAGTAACAGAAAAGAGTCTTTGAAAAATGTAAAGGAGACTGGATCCATAGAACAGGTGGAGAGGCTGGTCTTGGAGGAAGAATGAACCCTTTTTTATTCTAACAAGGAGGAAAGAGATATGGGTGGAGATGTAGGTATGCCTGCAGATTTGTTAGTGTGGTAGCTCCTGTTCAATTCTCGGTCAAGCAGGAAACAAGATTATCTGTTGAGGTCAAGGAGAAGAGGAATTTAAAGAGACTCAGGGTCTGAGGCCGAGAAGGCAATGGCACCCCACTCCAGTACTCTTGCCTGGAAAATCCCATGGATGGAGGAGCCTGGTAGGCTGCAGTCCATGGGGTCGCTAAGAGTCGGACACGACTGAGCGATTTCACTTTCACTTTTCACTTTCATGCACTGGAGAAGGAAATGGCAGCCCACTCCAGTGTTCTTGCCTGGAGAATCCCAGGGACGGGGGAGCCTGGTGGGCTGCCGTCTCTGGGGTCACACAGAGTCGGACACGACTGAAGCGACTTAGCAGCAACAGCAGCAGCAGCAGGGTCTGAGGAGGGCAGAAGTTTGAAAGTTGTTGGAATGAGTGTGTTGACTAGAGATACGTATTTGTAAGGCGCTGCTGAAAACCCACCTGAGGTAGCGGATCATAAATTTCTATAAGTACCAGTCTGGTTGTAAGAATTTCTCCAGCTGCACTTGAAGTAGACATGTAAAAAAAAATGGCAAGACACTAAAACAATAGACCATGGAATCTTAGCTGCATAGAGAGGAAAGGAAAGAATAAACAAGGATTCTGGAAAGGAAGAAAAAAGGATCAGCACTCTAGGTGAAACTGAAAAACAAGGATAGTTTGGCAGTTCTAATCTTTTTTTTTTAAATATATTCTCCCAAGAATACACATGTTTGAAGTTTATAAACTTTCAAGGATTTGAAATCTTATGTCAGGTTCATGTTAGAATGAAATAATAAGCTGTTTGTCTCACTAATGTAGGGTAATATTTCTAACTCTCATCCCAGGTACTTTGTAGGACTGCTCCTCCCCGATTCTTCCAAAACTGGGTTAAGGGGGGACAATGAGGGCCTTCCTGGAGGCTCAGACTGTAAAGAACCTGCCACAAGGCAGAGATCCGGGTGTGATCCCTGGGTCGGAAGATCCCCTGAAGCAGTGGATGTCAACCCACTCCAGTATTCTTGACTGGAGAATGCCACGGACAGAGGAGCCTGGCGGGCTACAAGTCCACGGGGTCACAGAGAGTCGGACACAACTGAACCTGCAAGCGTGTAATGAAATGTGAGCCAAGAGACAGGAATCGCTTCCAGGCGTAGTAATTACAGGGAGCACAATTCACCACTCTCTCATTTTACCAAAGCCACCAACGTTTCACATGGTGGCTGCTCGATCCTCTAGGGTCCTAAAATGACAAAGACACGGGGCAATGCCTCCAGTCGACCCCCAAAGGGCATGCTGAATATCAATTTTAAGCCACATCAGAGGGTGCCAAGGGCTTCCCAGGGAGCACCAGCAGTAAAGAACCCGCCTGTGAAAGCAGGAGACGTAAGAGACACTAGTTCAGTTCGATCCTTGGATCAGGAAGATCCCCTGGAGGAGGGCGTGGCAACTCCCTACAGTGTTCTTTCCTGGAGAATCCCACGGACAGAGGAGCCTGGCGGGTGCAGTCCATGGTGTCGCAAAGAGTGGGACACGACTGAGCACAAGAGAGTGCAGATGAAGGACTAAGAAAGGGAAGGTGAGAATGACAGGTGGGTAAGGAATGCAAGGCAGACCACACTGGAAAGTATGAGAGCAAGTCTCCTCCTTAACATCAAGCCCATAAGGCATTTCCATTTGCACATTTCACTAATCTCTGAAACTTGAAATGTAAAAAAAAAAAATCAGAAGTTTCTCGACAAGTTAGCACCCTTTCTCAACTTTCCCATTACTTTCAGGGGCTTCTTCGTCCTTTGGCTCTCCTGCCTCTTACCTCTTCTCATCCCGTCCAGCAGTCATTAGTGCCTGTAACTATACGGTACAGCTAGCCAGTCATTAGTGCCTGTAACTACACGGTACAGCTAGCCAGTCATTAGTGCCTGTAACTACACGGTACAGCTAGCCAGTCATTAGTGCCTGTAACTACACGGTACAGCTAGCCAGTCATTAGTGCCTGTAACTACACGGTACAGCTAGCCAGTCATTAGTGCCTGTAACTACACGGTACAGCTAGCCAGTCATTAGTGCCTGTAACTACACGGTACAGCTAGCCAGTCATTAGTGCCTGTAACTACACGGTACAGCTAGCACCAAGTGCGGGGAACTCCCTGGTGGTCCCTGGTTAAGACTCAGTGTTTTCACGGCCATGGGCCCATGTTCGATCCCTTGATGGGGAACTAAGATTCCATAAGCTGTGTGGTATGGCCAAACACAATTAAATAAATACAAATTATCACCAAGGTCTGCCAGTTCTTCTGCCCTGTCTCTCAGATCTGACCCTTAACTTATTCTATGTTCATGCCAACTACCTACAGGGACCATTTTCATATAGCTGCACTAGAACATAAGCTCAGCATTATGACTGCATAAATAAATGAAGATATCTAATCTATCATCTGTCTCTTCCCAATTTTATTTATTTCCTAACAGAAGCGAGAAACATCTTTGGAAAAACTTTGTTTTCCATCAAGTCTTTCCACTAGTCAAGATCCAACAACAGAATACTATTATTCCTAGTGTGTAGAATATAAAATTCTGCTACTGAAGATTTAATGCCTTCCACAAAGTGAGTACCACTTTCTCTATCCAGTTATCAGAAATGGTCTCTTTGACATAGTCAAGTTAGTTTTAACCATCTATAATGACTAGATTCCTCTTTCCTATGTCTGTTTATATCCGCAGATAGTAGTAATGGGGGTCAGGAGAACTGTCTGGGTTCTGGATATATGGATTGTGAAGCTAAGCCAACAGAATTTGCTGATAAGCTGGAAGTAGGGGTGAGAAAGGAGGAGTCAAGAACAACACCCAAGTTTCTGGTCTGATAAACGAAGGGGTCACCACTAACTTCTTTGGGAATGGCTATGAGTAGACGTTCTGGGATTGGGGAAATACCAGGGCTTTGGCTTTGGACAGGTAAGTCCAAAACCCCAGCTGCACTCAACAGAAAATGAGTAGGGAGTTCAAGATGAAATCAAGGGATATCTAGAGATATCAAGCCCAGAATTCAAGAGAACAGTTTGTTGTTTAGTTGCTAAGCAGTGTTCAACTCCTTGTAACCCCATGGACTGCAGCACGCCAGGCTTCCCTGTCCCTCACTAGCTCCTGGAGTTTGCTCAAACTCATGACTCATTTGGTGATGTCATTCAACCCTCATTCTCTGTCACCCCCTTCTCTTCCTGCCTGCAATCTTTCCCAGCATCAGGGTCTTTTCCAATCAATCAGCTCATGGTATCAGGGGGCCAAACTACTGGAGCTTCAGCATCAGTCTTTCCAATGAATATTCAGGACTGATTTCCTTTAGGATGGACTGGTTAGATCTCCTTGCAGTTCAAGGGACTCTCAAGAGTCTTCTCCAGCACCATAGTTCGAAAGCCTCAATTCTTCGGTGCTCAGACTTCTTTAAATAGATAGTATATAGGTAGTATTTAAGTAAATGTCAATAGGAGCTCTCCAAGAGACTGAGTATAGATAAGGAAGATGTCACAGGACTAAGTCTTGGGGCATTTCCTTTGAGGAGAAAAAGGAATAAAAAAAATGGAAAAGAAGGAATGGATAAAATGCAGAAGAAAAGCTTGATTTCCTGAAAGCCTAATTCAAGGAAGAGGAGGAGGGAGTGGCCAACTTATCAAATGCTGTTTATAGGTAAGTAAGGTGATGACTATGAATTAACAAGTGGATTAAACAAGACTGAAATCATTGGTACCTTGAAGAGGACACTGGTGCTATGGGCAGGGGCAAAAACCTGGTAAGAGAGGATTGAAGGGGAATATATCTAGGCTGTCTCCAGCATAGGCTACCAGAAGAATTTACTTTCAACAGTAATCCTTCTACTTAGCAGGAGGCCAATAGGGTTTGAGCTCACTCTCTGTGAAAGTTATCTCAGCTACACTTATTATTTTCAAGTAAAAAAACTGATCACAGAATTAGTCCTTGGTCCTCTGACATGGATTTTTCCAGAAATAACTGTATTAGAAAGCTCACTTCAGTTCTTAGCACCTAGAGTGAGTACATCCTCAATTTTCTAAGGTTCCAATTTAACAGAATTTTGTTCTGTTAATGAAGGGAATTTTTTCTACGTGCAATTAAATGTGGTTTAATTTTATGCCACTACAGGAAGTTTTACATTAAAGTTTTTCTCATATTGAAAAAAACCAACTCATTTTCCTCTATGGGCTGGGAAGAAGGGAAGTGGAGAACGTTGTTGAGTAGGTATAGCATTTCAGGTCTACGAGATGAAAAAGTTCTAGGGATCTGTTGCACAACACGCAGCTAACACTGAAAGTGAAAGCCGCTCAGTCGTGTCCAGCTCTTTGCAACCCCCAGGACTGTAACCTGCCAGGTCTTTGTTCATGGGATTCCCCAGGCAAGAATACTGGGCAGCCATTCCCTTCTCAAGGGGATCTTCCCAACCCAGGGATTGAACCCAGGTCTCACGCATTGCCAGGGGATTCTTTACCATCTGAGCCACCAGCTAACATTACTATTTAAAATGATTATGTTGTAAATTTAATTAAACTTGATTAAAATGATTAAGATGTAAATTTTACATTATGTGGGGTTTTTAAATCACAAGTAAAAAAATTCTTTTACAGACATCACATCCTGCTGGCAAATAAATCTAAAATAATAAATAACTGGAGGCACGGCAGATACCATAACAATATTTGAGGAGTAAAATGTGCTTTGTTTGTGGGAGGGGCACCATTTAAGGAAGTAAAACGTTACGAAACTTTTCTCACTAAGCTGTAAAATAGTTTCCTATTTCCCTGCAGTTAAGGTAAGAGATGCTGGACAGCATCAGCGCAGCACACGCTACAGGAAGGAGTCATTTATAAGCAGATTATGTGCAAGCACAAACTACCTTGCAGAACTTGGTATGAAAGTTTACTTTATATTCTTTAGTCATATAGTCTTTCAAGGTTTTCCCCAGGTCTTTTTACTTGATTCTCTAGTAACTCTCTTTCATCCCTTGATTTTAGCTGCTCTTCTCTGGATCTTTCTTAAAACTTAAAATAACAGCAGCAAGAATAGAGAATAATAGATCTGAAAGGCTGATTAATTTGATATTTATCATGAAACTGTAAGGCAGACGGGGCCTGCACTTCCCATTTCATAGGGAAAGCTAAACTTTTTTAAAGTGATTTTCCTCTGATCTCATACCAAATGTTAAAACTAAAACCTAGGTCTTCTGATTTCCAATCCAGTATTTTTTCCACTATACCACAGTTACTTCTCAGGTGGAGGATAATAAACAGCAGAGAACAAGAGATTAGTTTTGCAACTGGTCATAGTTAACCTTTTTAATGAATGATCTAGAAAACGTTCACAGAGCAAAAGAATGAAGGTGGACCCTTCCCCTGCACAATACAGGAAGATTAACTCAAATAGATCAAAACCTAAATTTAAGAGCTAAAACTATAAAACTCTTAGAAGAAAACATAAGGGAAAACCTTTATGACCTTTGATTTGGTAACAGTTTTTTAAATATGACACAAAAAGCACAGGCAACAAAAGAAATAAATAAATAAAATTACACTTTATTAAAGTTTAATTTAATAAATTAAATTTTATTTATTAAACTCTTGTACATCACAGGACACTATCAACAGTGAGAAAACAGCCCACAGAGGGAGGAAATATTTTCAAGTCATTTATCTGACAAGGATTTACTATCTAGACTACATAAAGAATTCCTACAACTCAACAAAAAACGCTTCAAAAATGAGCAAAGGACTTGGACAGAGATTTCTCGGAAGAAGATAAAAATGGTCAAGAAACACATGAAAACAGATTAAACTTCATTAGTTCTGAGAGAAAAGCAAATCAAAACCACAAATGGGATACCATGAGGATGGGCTATCATTTCAAAACAGGGCGTTGAATAACATGTGTTGACAAGGATATAGGGAAACTGGAACCCCTGTACATTGCTGGCAGGAGTCTAAAATGGTACAGCCACTGTGGAAAACAGTTTGGTGCTTCCTCAAAAAAGTAAACGTAAGATTACCATATGAGCCAGCAATTCCACTTCTAGGTATATACCCAAAAGAACAGAAAATAGAGACTCAAAGACAGAATTATATACCAGTGTTCAAAGGAGTATTAATCACAGCAGTTAAAAGGTAGAAACAACTCAAGCCAGAAGAATGGATAAAGAGAATGTAGTATACACATACAACGGAATGTATTAAGTCCTAAAGAGGAATGAAGTTCAGATATATGCTACAACGCAGATAAACCTTGAAAGCATTATGTCAGTGAGATAAGCCATACACAAAGGACAAATGCAGTATTATTCCACTCACATGAAGAATCGAGAATAGACAGATTCATGGAGACAAAAAACGAGAATACAGGGTACCAGGGTCTGGGAGAGGTGGACAGTTATTGCTTAATGAGTAAGGAATTTTTGCTTAGGATGGTGAAAAGTTCTGGAAATAGTGGTGATGGTCATACAACACTGTGAATGTACTCAATACCAAAAAATTGTAAACTTAAACATGGTTAAAACAGTAAATTTTATGTTATGTAAATTTTACCACAATAAAAAAATTAATAATGAAGAGTCTGGTCCTAAACAGCTTTATCTGCAGCCACAAATTCCCTTCCTTTCCCACCGCATGTACCCAGCATTCCACTCTCCTATTGAACTGCCCTTGGAGGGACAACTCCCTTTCAAGCTTCCTGGCTTCACTGTGCTCACTGCTTTCTAAGTTTGGTTGGTGAGCTACTCTTCATCCATGAGGACTCATCTTTAGCGAGTCCTTTCTTTCCTGACCTTCTGAAGCAGTTAAATCAATTGTTCCTCTATACTCTCAAATCCCTTTGTAGACAGTTCTAACGTGGCATTTAATCACACATTATGGATCATTTCTCTGTGTGTCTCCGCCATTAGATCAAGTTCCTTGAGGATTAGCGTTGAATCTTATCTTTCTATTCCTAGCACCTAGTACATGGTAAACACTCAACTTTCCCAAACAAGTGACTTATGTATACCGTGTACTTTGATAAATCACAAAGCACTGTATCAGGAAAAGAACTTATTTAGTTCTACCCTTTATGAACTTAAGTTATTAATAGTTTTCAGTTTATGAAACAAGTCCCTGATGATATGCAGTACATAAGACAAATGAATTTTTTCATTATGTTCCCATTAACTAATTCTACGGTTTTCTTCTCTTCATATAAATGCTATTGAACCAGGAAAATATTTTTGAGTTTCTAACTAAACAAAATACTAATCTAGATGTACTATTACATGTTTCAAGGAAGAGATACATTCAATAAAGCCAAAAAGATAATGAGTTGATAATGACTGCCTTTACATAAGAATATTTCAATTATGTCTTCCAGAAAAGTAGTATAATCAGATATGTGGATAATACCGCTGGTAGCCCAGCACATATAAAGACATGCTTTAAGAGCCACTGCAAATTGCTGAATCAATCACCAAATATTTACTGAGTCCACACGTAGGGCATAGTACCAAATATGTTAGGTGCTTACAAAATTTAGACTAGATTATTTTCAGAGTCAAGAAATTCACAATATAAAATTGGAAGACATGAAAAAATAGATCCAGCATAAATGTACAGATATGGTTTACACTCAACATTCATTAACCAGGCATAAACCAGGTACTTAAAACATACACAGATTAAGAAACATGGACTCTGCTCAAGAATTAAGTAACGTCATGCCAGGAACTGTGGGAATACAAAGATGAACAAAACACATAAGCCCTATCTGGACCACAATCAAGTTATGGAGAGGTAATCCTAAGTAGGTAATTACAGCAATTAACACTGATGACTCTTCCTCCAAACTCTCCCCTTGGCCGACACACCACCACACCAGGCAGCCTTTTCTTTTCCTCTCTTCCTGCTGTCGGTCATTCAAACCTGCTTCTCCTCTGCTGTGCCCTGCCACGCTGCAAAGCTCCATCTTACACATTCATCTCACTCTATAACCTAGGCCATTCCTATGATTTCAACAACCAAAATCTTTTCCTAGGTTGTCCTTTCTACTGAATTCCAAAAGGGCATTTTCAACTACCTACTAAATATTTCAGATTCCTCAAACTCGACTTAAACTTGCACTCTTCTCAAACTAACTTCTAATCTCAAGTTCCTACCTCAGGTCACAGCGCCACCATCAGTATCACCAGTGTCATGGGATTCATCTTTGCCTCCCCAATCACACACCAAACACATTACAAACTCTTGTTAATTCTACTTCTCTCCGCTTCTCTGTCTTAACGGCCCAGTGCTTCTCCATCACGGTGCCGCTAGCATTTGCAGTAGGGCAGCCCTTCATTGGGAGTAGGCGATGGCACCCCACTCCAGCACTCTTGCCTGGAGAATCCCATGGACGGAGGAGCCTGGTAGGCTGCAGTCCATGGGGTCAACGAGAGTCGGGCTCGACTGGGCGACTTCACTTGCACTTCTCAGTTTCATGCATTGGAGAAGGAAATGGCAACCCACTCCAGTGTTCTTGCCTGGAGAATCCCAGGGACGGGGGAGCCTCGTGGGCTTCCGTCTGTGGGGTCGCACAGAGTCGGACACGACTGAAGCGACTTAGCAGCAGCCCTTCATTGTCGGGACTCTGCTCTGCAATACAGAGCTCCTACCATTCCTGGCTCTACACCTAAACCCATTACCACTCCCCAGCCATCAATACTAACAAAAATGCCTCCTGAGGCTGGTAAGCACAGAATTACACAATGTGCTTAGTTGAAGACTCCATTATCCTCCAACTGTACTACTGAAAAAAAGTTTTTAAATAAAAACCTATATTTATTTTTCCTATATCTACTTTTTCGCCTCTCTAATCACTTCTCTATTCTGCAGCCAGAGGTTTTAAGCTCAATCTGCTAAAGTAACTCCTCTATTTAAAGTCCTTCCATGTTTCCAATTGTAGGAGAAAGCATTTAGTCTCTTGCCATTAAATACAATGTTAGCTGTGGGGTTTTGATAGAGACCTCTGATGAATATGAGGAAGTTTCCTTCTATTGCTACTTTGCTGAGAGTTTTTACCATGAATGCGTGTTCAACTTTGTTAAATACTCTCTCTCCAAGGATATTCAATCTCACTACTTCTATTTAACATTATACTGGAGGTCCTAGCCAGAACAGTATGGGGAAGAAAAATAAAAAGCAACCAACTGGAAAGGGGGGAAAACTGTTTTTATTTGCAGATGACATGACCTTGTCCAGAAATAATTTTAAAGAATCTATGGAAAAACCACTACTACTGAGTTCTAATGGCTTTTTGTAGAATCCTTAGAATTCCCGAGATGCCATTAGTGCTAGAACTAAGTCCTAGAGCAGGGAAACGATCAATATACAAAAATTAACAGCACTATATATACACCTGCAAAGAAGAAGTGGAAAATGGAATAAGCACAATTCCATTTTTATAGCATCAAATACATGAAATAAATGTAATAAAATATGTGAGTCTTGAACACGTGAAAAGTGTCAAATGTGCTGCAGGAACACAGAGAAGATCTACAACACAGAGATACTCCGTGTTCGTGGACTGCAATAATCAATACGGTGAAGATTCAGTTCACTCCAAATTGATTTACAGAGACTGATAATGGGTTGAGTTGTATTCCCTAAAAGGTTATGTTGAAGTCCTAACAGCTGCCGCCCCCAATACTGTGACTGTGACCTTACTTGGAGATCGTGTCATTGCAGATGTAATCAAGATGCAGTCATACTGAATCAGGGTAGGCCTTAATCCAACGTGGGCTTCCCAGGTGGTGCTAATGATAAAGAATCTGCCTGCTAATTCGGCAGACATAAGAAACATGGGTTCATTTCCTGGGTCATGAAGATCCCCAGAGGAGGGCATGGCAGCCCACTCCAGTACTCTTGCCTGGAGAATCCCATGGACAGAGGAGCCTGGCGGCCACAGTCCATGGAGTCTCAGAGTCGAACACAAACAACCAAAGTGGCTCAGCACAGAGCACACACGTGCAATCCTCGATTAATGCAAAATAACTAGTCCTTGTAAGAAAATAAAACAGAACTAGGAAGAGAACTCCACATGAAGAGACGGAGATACACAAGCATGTTGGGAAGACAACCATGCATGACGGTGACAGAGACTGAAGTTACGCTGCCTTAAGCCAAAGAACAGTTGAGGTTATCAGAAGCTAGAAGAATCTTCCCCTAGAGGCTCCAGTGGAAGCACAGTCTTGCCAAAACCTTAATTCTGGACGTCTACTCTCCAAAACCGCAAGACAATCAAGTTCTGTTTTTAAGCTATCCAGTTTGTGGTTCTTTGTTACAGTAGCCCTAAGAAACTAATACACACAGTGACTACTCAAAAGTTATTTGATTTGTTGGCAAGATAACTGTTCTTATATAATCATACATAATTTTGCTCTCTCTATATAATTTTATATCTTTTAAAACTATATATAGGTACACAATGTGTGGCAATGCAGTTTAGTGGAAAGGATTTATGGAATCAAGCAGATCTGAGTTTAGGATTCTGCCATTTTCTCACCTAACCCTGTTTCTTCAACCATAAAATGAGAAGAATTAATGGAAATACATAAAAGCCTGTCTACTACAGACTGACATTTAATAATGTTAGTTCCTTTATTTCCTGTACTGGAAGAGTTAACCTTGAAGAGTTTTTTTTCCTTTTGCCGTGCCACGTGGCTTGTGGGGTCTTAGCTCCCCATCCAGGGATGGAATCTGTGTTCCCTTCAGCGGAAGCGTGGAGTCCTAACAACGGGGAAGTCTCTGATCTTACAGTAAAACCGGAACATTTTAATTGACAAAAATATATTGATCACACAATGTACTTTGTACTACAAAGATCTTAGACACATGTCCCCGCATTTCTTTCATCTTCCTTTCTTATTTCCTTATTTCTCTGCTGCTTCTTGCTCACACGATAAGGGTCAGAGTAATCTCAGGAGGTTCCATGAAGATCATAAAACTGATTCTTGAAGAATGTTGGTTACAATTTAAACAGAGAAAAACCTAAAAGAACATTCAAGGAGATTCCTTCCACCCACCCCAGAGAGGAAAGAAACAATTCATAATATGTGGTGATGCGGTATATGTCCTCTAATACAACAGGAAATACTTGAACTGTAACTTCATTACGCAAGGAACGATGTTTGTGAATGAAGACCACAGGTTTCCGCATTTTGGCTTCCTTGAAAGAGAATTAACGTTCCGTTTGACTGAAGTTTGTGCTCCTCTTGGCACAGGCAAGGCAGGCAGTAATTTTAGTTTCTCATGATGCTTTAAGTTTCTCTAAAGTGTTTCTCTTTTTCTGTTCAACTTCAGTGATTCCCACTACTCTGCCTTCCGCTCACAGATCCGTTCCTCTGTATCATCGAATCTACTGCTGATTCCTTCTAGTGTGTTTTTCATTTCAGTTATTGTATTCTTCATCTGGTTCTTTTTTTATATTTTCTCACTCTTTGTTAAGAACTTCTAGCTTCTCACTATGCTCGTTCAATCTTCTCCCGAGTTCTCTGAATGTCTTTATGCTCGTTACCTTGAACCCTGTACTGGGCAGGTTGCCCATCTCCACTTCACTGAGCTCTTTTCGGGTTTTATCTTGCTCCTTCATTTGGAAGATACTCGTCTGTTGCCTCATTTTGCCTAATTTACTGTTTTTATTTCTAAGTATCTGGTAGGTTGGTTTCATTTCCCAACCTTGGAAAAGTGGGCTTCTGGAGATGTCCTCTGCATCCCAGCAGGACACTGCCCTCTGGTCATCAGAGCCATGTGCTCGAGGGGAGCCCCCTGTCCGGGCCATGTGGGTCGTGGTGGTGGTCTACTGGGGGCCGTCTGACAGGTGCGGCTGGCCCCAGTTCCATCGGTTGCCAGGCTGTTCCTTGTGTGGAGGCTGCTGGCCCCTGGTTGGTGAGGCTGAGGGCCCTGGGACCCGAGGGCTGGTGCTGGCCCGCTACTGGGTGGGGCTGGACACCGGGGTAGCTAGCTAAGGGGCTGAAGGTGGTGCTGGCCTGCTGGGAGGTAAGTCTGGGGCCCAAGAGGTCCCTGGGGCTAGTGATAACCTGCTGGTAGGCTGAGCAGGGTTCCCGGGGCTCTGACTGTAGGGCCCTGGGGGTCTTAGGGCTGGTGGTGGCCTGATGCTCGGCAGGGCTGGGGCTCCGGGACTGGTGCTGGCCTGTTGGTAGGTGGGCTGGGTCCTGGTACAGGGGGCTGCACTGATACAATTCTCTATCTGATACATCTCTTCTAAATATGTCTTCCAACCCATGACTTGCTTTTTCTTTCATTTTTTAAAAAAAAATAGTGCCTTTTGAAGAACAAAGCTTTTAATTTCGATAGTCAAATTTATCTATTTTTCTCTTTATGGTTCATGCTTTTTATGTCCTCAAAAACCCACACAAATCCAAAGTCACAAATATTTTCTCCTGTGTTGTCGTCTAAAAAATTTATAGCTTTACCTTTTACGTTTAGGTCCATGAGCCAAGTTAATTTTATTTGTTTATGTTCTGAAGTAGCACAAGTTATATAACACCACCACCCACCCCACCACCATAAAGATATCCAGTTGCTTTAATATCTTTTGTTGAGAAGACTTCCCTTTCCTCATTAAACTGCCTTGGCACTTTTGCCAAAAATTAATCGACCATATATCTGTGGGTCCATTTGTGACTCTGCTCCATCCCAGTGATTTATATGCCCATTCTTTTCAATAACTCCACAGTCTTGATTACTGTATCTATATAGTATTACATTACTATATACAAGCCTTGAAATCAGGGAGTATAAACTCTCCTACTTTGTTCTTTGAAAAATTGTTTTGGCTATTCTAGGTTATTTGTATTTCCATACATTTCGGTATCAGCTTGTCAGTTTCTACAAAAAAAAAATAAAATAACCTTCAAAAGTCTGCCAGAGTTTTTAGTGAATCCAATATCAGTTTCCTAGAGCCATTACAGCAAAGTACCAGTATTCTTGCCTGGGAAAACCAAAGGTCAGAGGAGCCTGGGGGACTACAGTCCTATAGTCCATAGTCCTGGGGTCGAAAAAGAGTTGGACACGCCTTAGCAACTAAACACCAACAAAATACACCACAGGCCCAATGACTGAAACAACCAAAAATATTCTCGCAGTTCTGCAGTCTAGAAGTCCAAAACTGAGTTGTCTATAGGACCGTGTTCTCTATTCGAAGGCCCTAAAGGAGGATTCTTCTTTGCCCTTTTCTTAGCTTCTCGTGGCTGCTGACAATCCTCGGCATTCCTTGGCTTATAAATGCATCACTCTAGTCAAGGCCTCCATCTACATGGGGCCTTCTTCCCTGTGTCTCTCTATGTATCCAAATTTCCTCTTTTTATAAGGACATAAGAAACTGGATTAGAGTCCACTCTAATCCTATAACCCGTAACACTTTGTATCAGCACTAATGACTATCAAGAACTCATTGGAAAAAAATTTTAAATATGGTCCTTCCTCAAGTAACTTAAAAATTTTGTTGAGAAGACAAAGTTAACATTTAGGAAGCTATCAGTGAAAAATGAAAAACAAAATTATAATTTAGAGTGCTTCAAACAATAAATGTTAACTGTGTATAAAAAAAGCACGCGCCAGGTCAGAAGTCAGAGGGCTTCATGGTCGACGTACCGAAAGGCTGGTGTAACAGAAAAGAGGCAAGAGGCTAAGAGTTTGGAAACAGGAGCAGAAGTGCAGAAGCAGGGACTGACAGAAAGGTGAGCAAAGCAGCACATCTGCAACAGTCCAGGTCAGGAGACAGCGGGACAAAGTCGACAGAGGCCTCCATGGAGGCCGTGAAGGCTGGACAGCAGAGGTCTGATTTGCCACAGGGAGGGACACCACTACCCCAGAAGTCAGGCAGGAGGCAGAGCTGGTTTGCTCAAGAGGGCAGGACGCACTGAAAAAACAGAGCTCGGAGCAAGGAGGCTGGTGAGGGAGCTCCTGCTTCCTTTCCAATCAGTTCTCTATTCTGCAACCAGGGTGATTTTTTTTAAAAATTCAATTTGACCAAGTATCTCCTCTGCATGTTGAATCACTGAGTCTGAGATGCTCAAGGAATCAAAGATGATACCAAAATGTCTAACCCCAGTCTCAATAATGGCTGCATGAGCGTTACAGGGACCAGGAAGGCAGGAAAGGGATGCAGTCTGGAAAGGAGGCATTAGCTCTGTATGGTTTATGAATAATTTGAGGTAGCAATTAAATGACAGCTAGAATTTGGCCAGGTTATGATGGGGAAGGCAAAGGCAGGAATATTCATGTGTAGAGTGTTAGAAAAACTGCACAAGGCTGCTCTTCAAATTCCAGAGGCAGGCATCAGTGGAGGAGGAAATGGCAACCCACTCCAGTATTCTTGTCTGGGAAATCCTATGGATGGAGGAGCCTGGTGGACCACAGTCCATGGGGTCACCAAGAGTCGGACCCTTTGTGACTAAACAACAAAAAAAAGGCAGGTGTTGGCGAGTCAGCTGAGACAGGCATGAGAGGAGTCAACTAGGCCTGTTCAGAAAAGGACCAGGAAAGGTGGCAAGGGTGGAGTCAGACAGCGGGGCAAAGGGCAAGGCAGGCCGGCTGGAGCTGGGACCGGACCTTAAGCAGGAACGCGGACGGAATCCCATCCTGGAAAGAAGGCCGGTCAGAAATAAGGAAGCAGTTGTGGAATAATAGCTAACGTAACACTAAACGTTTTTTTTTTTAACAATGTGGTATGTTCAAAGCATATAAATGACTTTATCCATTGAAACTTCACAAGAATGAGAGAGGTGACCATCACTGTCCTCATTTTACAGATGTGGAACGAAGGCTTGCCCAAGGTTCCACACACATTAAATGGCAGAGCCAGGACTTGAGATCACGGTGAGTGCAAGTCGCTCAGCCGTGTCCGACTCTTTCAACCCCAGGGACTATACAGTCCGTAGAATTCTCCAGGCCAGAATACTGGCGTGGGCAGCCTTTCCCTTCTCCAGGGGATCTTCTCCACCCAGGAATCGAACCAGCGTCTCGGCATTGCAGGCGGATTCTTTACCAACTGAGCCATCAGGGAAGCTCTGAGATCATGGTAGTGAACCCTTATTCCGTGCCATGGTTTTACATATATGCATTTGGTGTGTGTATGAGCGCTGTGTACGTACACACACAATGAGGTTATTTTGGGGGAAAAAAGCAGGATGTTTCCCACCCTCCTTTCTGGCACATGACCTTTTCTCTGTTCAAGCAGACGTACGTACCGCCTCAAGGAGGATGGTAAAGGGAAAAGAGGGCAGTCATTTTCGGCTTCAAACCTCAAAACTGATTCTTTTTTTTAATCCATTTGTAACAAAACAACGGTTTTGGGAAGGGCTTTTTCTATATTCAAACAGCTCTGATTTATCAAGCGCTTGCCTTGGCCCACCATAACTGGTACAAGGTACAGGCAGGAAGAATTCAAGTTAGGATAGGAGAAATAACCCCACCCAGGAAATGGGGGAAAGGGTCTTTCTCACAGAAAGGGGAAAGAAAAGGCAGCGTGTGTGTCAGATTCCCTCTTGGCATGGGCTGAACTGTGTTCCCGCAAACCCACACACTGAAGTCTCAACACCCAGTACCTCAGAATGTGACCCATTTGGAACCAAGGTCTTTAAAGAGGTAAGTAAGTTAAAATGAGGCCATTGGGGTGGCACCCTAACCCAACACTACTGGTGCCCTTATAAGAGAAAGAACCCAGAGAGGCAGGAACACAGAAGGAAAGCATGTGACGACAAGGCAGCAAGAAGGTGGCCCTCCGCCAGCCAAGGAGACAGGCTCCAAAGAAATAGCCTGCCGGTACGTCAGCCTTGGACTTCTAGACTCCAGGACCATCGGGACACGAATTTCTGCTGTTTTTACCCAGCCAGTGTGTGGGATTTTGTACGGCAGCTGTAGACAACTAACACACCCCTCTAGACTGAAACCCGTTAGGGAGGAAGGTTTAAAAAAAAAAACAAAAAAAAAAACAAGGTAAATGTGGGGGGAATCCCAGAGAAGTGGAGCCTGTTTCTCACTTCCAAAGACAATTTCAGGCTCCCTTAAAGAATTTCTGTGTTCTTATGCTTGCTGGAGGGAAGGGACAGTGAGGGAGTTTGGGAAGGACACGTACACACTGCCATATTTGAAACGGATAACCAACAAGGACCTGCTGTAGAGTACAGGAAACTCTGCTCAGTGTTCTGTGGCAGCCTGGACAGGAGAGGTTTGAGGAAGAATGGATACACACGTACGTAGGGCTGAGTCCCTTCACTGCTCACCCGAAACTGTCACAACACTGCTAATCGGCTATACCTCGATACAAAATGAAAAGTTCGAAGTGTAGGAAAAAAAAAAGTATTTCTGTGTTCTAACAGCCCCGGTAACAAACTGAAAATGGGAGGACAGAATGATAAATTGGAAGATATCCAACGTCAGCCTCCTGATACCTGTAGAGCAGGGATTTCAAGATTTCCAAAGTTAGTCTGACGTAGCAATGAGTATACCTCTCACCTAGACTTTGGTCTCCAACACCATTTTCCAATAAAAGGACCTACGGCTCTGTGGAGAAGGATTCTAGGCCTGGGGCAGGAAGTACACAGGAAAGTCAGAGCATCTTGTAGTGACAGAAGCTAAGGAAGGGGTCTGTGACAATGATGGGGTATTATGCCCCGAGGTAAATGAAACAGCTCCCAACGGCCAAAGCTGAAACAATCTGAGCAGCAACATAAATAGAGTGGCAGTGGATTATAAATTAACGTATAAAATAAATATCCATGAGTTCATAGGATATAAATAAATAACTGAGTGATAAATAAGGGAGAAAAGACTAAGGTCCATGCAGAAAAATTGCAAGTAATTTACATAGACACTCTGCCCTTGAAGAGACAGAACACAACTCCCAAGTCATTAAGCATTGGCTGTACATAGCAACCTCCTTTCAAAAGAGTACAGCACAGGAAAGGAAGAAAAAAATGCATTCTTTTCCTTTACGGTAACTTTACGGTGAAGAGACCTGACACACACTACCTCAAGCCAGGCGATCAAGGTCAGCACTGAGCGGGAAGTCACTTTGAGAGACGCCCTGATATGATGAGAAAGGCGCTTTCCTCGGCAGTCTTCCTCCCACAAACCATAACCTGAGTCTAATCCTGAGAAAAGCATCAAACAAATGCCAACAGAGTGGCATTCTACAAAACCCTGACCAGTAATCCTCAAAACTGCCAAGATCAGGGCTTCCCTAGTGGCTCAGTGGTAAAGAAGCCGCCTGCCCATGCAGGAGACATAGGTCTGATCCCTGATCCGGGAAGATCCCACATGCCACGGAGCAACTAAGCCTGAGCTCTAGAGCCTGGGAGCCCACCTGCTGAGCCCACACACCCTGGAGCCCAGGCTCCACGATAAGAGAAGCCACTGCAACGAGCAGTCTGAGCGCTGCAGTTAGAGAGCAGCCCCCACGCTGCGACTGGAGACAAGCTCATGGAGCAACGAAGACCCAGCACAGCCAAAAGTAATGAAAATCATGGAAAAAAGCAAAAACTGTCGAGATCATAAAAAACGAAGTCTGAAAAACTGTCACGACTACAAGAAGCTTATAGAGACATGACAACTAAATGTAATGTGGAATCTTAGAGGGGATCCTGGAACAGAAAAAGGGCATTAGGGAAAAACTGAGAAAATACAAACTATGGACTTCAGTTATTACTAATGCATCAATTGTGGTTGCTCAGTCACTCGGTTGTGTCCAACTCTTTGCCGCCCCATGGACTGCAGCACACCAGGCTCCCCTGTCCTTCACCATCTCCTAGAGTTTACTCAAACTCATGTCCATTGAACAGGCGATGCCATCCAACCATCTCATCCTCTGTCGTCCCCTTCTCCTCCTGCCTTCAGTATTTCCCAGCACCAGGGTCTTCTGCAGTGAGTCAGCTCTTCAAATCAGGTGGTCAAAGTATTAGAGCTTCAGCCTCAGCATCAGTCCCTCAAATAAATATTCAGGACTGATCTCCTTCAGAATGGACTGGTTGGATCTCCTTGCAGTCCAAGGGACTCTCAAGAGTCTTCTCTAGCACCACAGTTCAAAAGCATCAATTCTTCGGCGGTCAGCCTTCTTTATGGTCCAACTCTCACATCCATACATGACTACTGGAAAAACCATAGCTTTGACTAGATGGACCTTTGTCAGCAAAGTGATGCCTCTGCTTTTTAATATGCTGTTTAGGTTTCTCATAGCTTTTCTTCCAAGGAACAAGCGTCTTTTAATTTCATGGCTGCAGTCTCTGTCTGCAGTGATTTTGGAGCCCAAGAAAATAAAATCTGTCACTGTTTCCATTGTTTCTCCATCTATTTGCCATGAAGTGATGGGACCCGATGCCATGATTTTTTAATGCATCAGTAGGGGTTGATTAATTATGACAAATGTGCCATTTAATAACAGGAAAAACTAGGTGTGGCATATGAAGAAACTGTCCGTACTATCTTTGCAATAATCCCATAGATCTTAAATGTTCTAAAATAACTTTTTTTTTAAAAAAAGGGTAACTTGAACAATCAATAACCTCAGATACGCAGATGACACCACCCTTATGGCAGAAAGCAAAGAAGAACTAAAGAGCTTCTTGATGAAAGTGAAAGAGGAGAGTGAAGAAGTTGGCT
The DNA here is from genome assembly GCF_032452875.1 of Bos javanicus. NCBI lineage: Eukaryota > Metazoa > Chordata > Mammalia > Artiodactyla > Bovidae > Bos > Bos javanicus. The sequence continues at coordinate 102,314,423 of NC_083877.1, read as the reverse complement.
TAAAGCTCAACATTCACAAAACTAAGATCATGGCATCCGGTCCCATCCCAACACCTGATTTGAAGAACCAACTCATTTGGAAAAGACCTTGATGCTAGGAAAGATTGAAGGCAGGAGGAGAAGGGGACGACAGAGGGTAAGATGGTTGGATGGCATCACTGACTCAATGGACATGAGTTTGAGTAGGCTCCAGGAGTTGGTGATGGACAGGGAGGCCTGGTGTGCTGCAGTGCATGGGGTCGCAGGGAGTCAAACACGACTGAGCGACTGAAATGAACTGAACTTGAAAAAAGGCTGCCTTACCAAAATTCCCTTCACACACATCTTACCTAAGGCAGCTATTTCATCAGGGCAAAGGGAGTTTTGGCTGGGAACATCCATGGAGTGGGCAAAGGTATATAGGGAGGTGATGCCACCTAGGGATCCTGATCTCCAAAAGACTGTGAAGCAAGTACCGACTGAGTCAGGCATCCAAACACCACTATTGATCTTAAGACAAAGTCCTTGCTGCTGCTGCTAAGTCGCTTCAGTCATGTCCGACTGTGTGTGACCCCATAGACGGCAGCCCAGCAGGCTCCCCCGTCCCTGGGATTCTCAAAGCAAGAACACCGGAGTGGATTGCCATTTCCTTCTCCAATGCGTGAAAATGAAAAGTGAAAGTGAAGTCGCTCAGTCGTGTGCAACTCTTAGTGACCCCATGGACTGCAGCCTACCAGGCTCCTCCATCCATGGGATTTTCCAGGCGATTTTCCAGGCAAGAGTTCTGGAGTGGGGTGACTGTCCACATTGCCCTGGGGACATAGAAAATTTAACTTACACCTCAGACATGACTGTGACAATGAGAATCTTAATAGTCAGGATACCTTAGATAGGCTGTAACTAAGGAACTCTCAACGTGCCTGGCTTACACAATAGGAATTTTTAAAACTTTATCTATTTATTTTTGGCTGTGCTGGGTCTTCAGTGCTGCTCTGGCTTTTCCCTAGTGGCGGGGCCACCAGCCGTTGCCGTGCTCGGCCTCTCACTGTGCCGGCTTCTCCTGCTGTGGAGCGCAGGCTCTGGGCGCACCTAGAGGTCTCAGCAGCTGCAGCGCGTGCTCTCGGTAGTGCCCTCCTGGGCTCCAGAAGACAGGCTCAGTGGTTGTGGTTGCACGGGCTGAGTTTCTCCGAAGCATGTGGGATGTTCCCAGGTCATGTCTTCCCAGGAGACAGAACCCCTGTCTCCTGCATTGGCAGGCAGACTGTCTACCACTGAGGCACCAGGGAAGCAGGGAAGCCCCAGGAATGTTTCTTTATTTCACATAACAAGTCCAATAAACTATTGTAACACTCCATTCTACCAACTTCAGTGCCTCAGCCATTTCTTAGCTAACTTTTCTGGCACTCTGGTTACCCTGATTTCAGGTATCACGTAGTGAAGCAATGACAGCTGGCAGAAGAGACGGACCGCTTCTTCAAGTGTGACCCTCTGAAGAGTACTGCTCAGGTACTTTGTAGAATGTCCCTGAATGTGAGCTTGTCCGATGCTTTTTTATGATTAGACTGGAGATTTTTGATTTGGGGGAAGAATATCACTGAGGTGCAAGTACTACTCTTTTAAGGAGCAAGGAAGCTTCCCCTCGCAATTCACTAGCCAGCCCCTTCCTAAACTAAGCACTGGGAATAATGAAATTACCGGAATCAGTTCAGACCAATCAGGACACAGCCCTGAGTCATCAGGAAGGATGTATACCAAACCAAGGGGTACAAATGACTGCTGCAGGGTCAGCACCAGTGTGCACTATGGGCAAAAGTCCTGAAAGGCAGAGTGCCCTTAAACAGACTGCACTAACATGAATAAACATCAAAACAGGTCTAGTTTTAAAAGGAAGACACTTTTAATTGTCTATTTGTTTCTCCAACATTATCACCATCCAGAAGGATTTTAGATCATTTACACATGATAAATCTCTCTTCTCAGCTCTTGAGGGAGTAGCAGGAATAAAGGAAACACCTCTAAAAGACAAATTTCATCTTCAGCTCATCTAGATACCTACGGCAACATTTTCCAAACTAGTGTGCTTTGCTACATTCTTCTGTACCATGGTAACAAGTAGGCCATGAAAATAGTAATCTGTGATCAAATTAACTGATAGAGACTAAGTTAAACAAAATTAAACAGGCTTCTTTACTAACACATCTCTCAGAGCCTTTATATGCTAGCAAGATTATATATTTGAAGAGGAGGATATACTACTTACACTGTTTAACATTTTCCTCCAAAAAAGAAGGTTTTCCTTTTTTGTCCTGACCATCTATGAGCAATTTCTAGGATAGTATTCTGTTTAACACCACCTTGAGAAATACTGCTGTAAGAGGAAAGCAAAGACTCAAGAATATAGTTTATTATTATTAGACATTTGGTGGGGGGGGGGGAATCAGAGAAAAATAAGTATGCTGAAGAAGGTAGGAAGCAAATCCAGAGAATTCAATGATAAAGAAGTGAGAAAGGATACAGTTCCCAAAATGTTAGAGACCATCAATTATTGAGAAATTGAACAGAATAAGAATAAAAATGCTTTTTGATTTGACCAGGAAGACTGCCATTTGTGACCTTCAAGACAATAGCTTCAGAAAAGAGGAGGAAAGAAGGATGGTATACAGAATGAAAAAAAATTAGAATGGGGATGAAAAAAGAAATGCATGAAACATTTACAGACCACCAATAACTAGAGTTTAGCAGTGAAAGTAAAAACAAAGACATTGGTTGACTGGGAGAATGGAGTATATGGAAGAATACCAAAAATTTTAGAACAGCGAACACCTACACGTGGTTGAAAGTAAAAGCGAAAACCTACAGAAAGAAACTGATAATCACAGTCCAGTAGACGGAAGAAATGGAATCCAGAGTATAAATCACTAGAAAAGACTTATCTTTCTTTCCAGATGGTAGAGAACTTGAATAGTAATGCCTCACCATTCAAGTCTGACGATCTCCTTTTAACACTCCAAAATTTCATGGATATCTGTTTATTCCACCCCAGAGAACTTTTCAGTCTATAGAGTTCAGTATGTAGTGTAAGTTTGCTGATCTGTTGCTCCTCTCAGAAGCTATGCTGTGGTGAAGGGTAGGCTACTGAGAAGCACTCACCTCAAGTGCTTTTGTGGGCCTCAATCCTCATGAAACAAGAAACAAAGCAGTGGCTGGTGACAATAAGGAAATTGGGAGCTCAGGAGATTTTAATTTATAATGATTATCTATAAATAATTGACATACAAAATAAAAACTTATAATGGGAACACACACTGACACACAAAAACACTGTGAAGATTACCAAAAGAGGGTCCAAAAGAAAGGTATCCATTATGCTTATCCCATCCAGAAATTTCCATAGGTCTGGTATATCAACAAAAACTGCACAGGTATAAATTAATAATATAGTTCCCAGTATACTGGTGAGAACAAAGACTACTCAGCACCAGTCTAGTTACAGTCTAGCTTTAAACTTTCACAATTTAAACTTAGTATGGCTTTCCAACAACTAACCCTAAAAGTTAAGCATACAAAATTGTACTTTTATTTCCTTTCAAGATCAATTAGGACAATGACATGAGATTCTGTTGCTTAGAATGTTATTTTTAGAGTCTATCTTTTGGGTTAATTTCACTAACAATTCAAACTGAGTACATAATTTTGGATTACCTATGTCCAAGTCACAAGTGTGGTTCATATATGGCTCCACAGCCCACCTATAAAAATATTTTGATCACAAAAAAAGGCAGTAATTCGGATTCTTTAACTGCTTAATACATAGCCCTATAGAGATTTAAGAGAAGTTAGACTGCTTAAAAAATAGTGATCGCCGTAAGTAGATGGGTTAGAGGAGGCCACATTGTTTAAATAAAGAAATTAATAACGATCAGTGAGCATGGAATAAAGGATAGGGCAACAATGCTCACACCAAATCCGGCAGTCTCCAGCCCTGTGTATCCGTAGACGTAAGGCGGCCGGCCACATAGACCGGCCAGATCATCACGACTGCCAGCTCAGCAGCCCGGCTTGGGGAAAAGGCGGCATCCACGGAGAGGCCACCCTTGAGAACCAAACACTTACAGTTTCGTCTGGCAGGGACCAGAAAACGTGGCCGTGGCGAACCAGTTAAAGTCTGACAGAAACAGGGTTGTTAGCGGCAAAGGGAGCCTCCAAGGCTGCGACTCTGGAAGGCAGAGGCAGCCACGGCCGCGCAAACACCCCCGCCACGGAGCTGAAGGAAACTATGGGGGCTGGCGGAGGCGGCTTCGTGCTTACCTTGTCATCTTCGCATCTCTTCCCCAGGCCCTCCCGGGCCTGCAGCCGGCTGCTAAGGCGGCCGTAATCGGCCTCCTTCTGGTCAATCTGTTTCTTGTGCGAGTCCACCAAGAGCAGGAGGTCCGAATTGCGCTTCTCCAGGCGCCCGCGGGCCACCTCGGTGCGCTGGACCTGGCCCTGCAGCTCCGCCACCTCCTCCTGCAGCAGGACGTGGCGTGAGGAGATGCTCCAGTAATTGAAGGCGAGCACCGCGATCACCACCAGCAGGACCGCCAGAACCAGGGAGGGCAGGCGGCCGGCCCGCCGGTTCGCCCCAAAGCCCACCATGGGGCCGAAGCAGGCCGCGCCCGGGAGCCTCGGCGCCGACACCTGCGGGCAGAAGCTCAGGCCGCAGCTGAGGAGTCGCCCGGGGGACGCGGCCCCAGGGCCGGCCGACGCGGGAGGCCGGCCGACGCGCCCTCCCGCGAGCCGGAGAAGGGGGCGGGGCCGCCAGCCGCAGGCCCCTCCCCGCCCCCCCCTTCAAAGCCGGCCGAGGCGCGTTCCCTAGGCTTTCCTCCAGACCCTGCACCAGCGGGGCGGAACCCGGAGAACCCGGCGCCCGCACCGCAGGCCGGACGCCTCAGGGTTAGGAGGCGGGGAAAGAAGCCGGAAGAGGGTGGGCTTAATTCTGGTCCCGCCCATCGGCTTGTCCGGGTCGCCAAGGGAGCCATTTCCTAGTTTCCGTCGACGCCTCCTCTTCTCGCGAGAAACTGGACTTCTCTCGCTGCCCGCAGTCTTGTCTCGCGAGGGTTATCTCTGTGGAAGTGTGTGGTTCTTTTGGCTGTCTGGGTGAGCTCTGGTACTTGAGCCGGAATCCCTTCGGCTTTTACCTGGTCAGTACCCTTGACCCATGGTCAAGGCCCTCTGAGTTTTCGGTTTTGAGGACGTTTGAGGCTGCGACCGCTATGTAGGGAAAACTTAGGTGAGCTGCGGGCAGAAGGGGCGACAAGAAGGCTCTTGTACTGCTTCAGTAGATTTCCTCTCTTGTGCCGACATTGTGAAGAGAAAACAACCACCAAAAGAAAACGACCATGAAATAGCAGTGTCCCAAGTATTACGGAGATAAGCAAGAAGAACTAGAACTAAGCTTTTTGACTGAAAGAGGTGCTGCCAGCCTGGTTTCCAAGGTTACTGCTTTCACACTGAGGGAAAGAACTTCAGAAAGGGTGAGCTTTTAGAAACTGTCCCTAAACTCGCCGCTGCTTTTGCCTCGAGCTAGGCTTCCAAGTAGAAAGTCCAGAAGCTGCTCGCAATGAATAATAACTCTTGCTGTTACTGATAGCAAGCACATTCTAGGAGAGAAATAATAGCTCTCTTACAGATTGGTTCTGCATGCTTTGTTGTTTAGTCGCCAATTCATGTCCCATTCTTTGGGACCCCATGGACTGTAGCCCTCCAGGCTCCTCTGTCCATGGAATTTTCCAGGCAAGAGTATTGGGAGTGGGTTGCCATCTCCTTCTGCAGGGAACCTTCCTGACCCAGGGACTGAACCAGTATCCCCTGCATTGGCAGACAGATGCTTTATCTTTTGAGTCCCAAGGGAAACCCTTTTCCGTGTTATTCTCTCAGCAGCACAGTTTTAGGGATGAGGAATCGAAAACACAAAGGTGTCCTAGAAACTTTCTCAAAGTCCTGTATCTTGAGCCAGAATTAGGCTTGAATTCGGATCATTGGTGTCTAATATCATTGTTTTTTACGTTATAATAGGCTTCCAGGCTAACTGTTGCTATATGTTCAGCTTTAATTAAAGGGATGCAGAACAAGCCCCTATTTTTTGTTTTTTTCTGCATATTTACTTTGCCCTTGCATGAAAGTTATTGGCTCTATCCTGTTTAAGGAGAAGGTGGTGCTGATTTATTTTTTTCAGACCTCAGGATCAAGAACATACATGAGCATAAAACCCCCCAAATGCAAAAACTTTGGTATTTTCATTGAGATCAGAGTGGTATGATTCTGATGCAGGAAGACTTGTCATAGAATAATTATTCTGTGCTTCCTATCCATTTAAAAAATAAAGTTACCTGCCTAATAGTTCTAGAGTAGACTGGAAAAACTATTGAACCGTCAAAGAGTGATGATTTCTCTCCCACAGATACAAAAACTAAAAACACCAAAATTATTAATATTTACTTCACATCAAGCTTGAGTCCTTTGCTCTGGTTTCATAAGATCCAAGAAAGGACAACCTCTAAGGACAACCGTACTTTGGCAAAAAAAAAACAAGACAAAAATGGGAAATCCTTGATTATAATGGATTCACCTATCCTTTCCTCAATTGCGTATTGGCCTTGCTTTGCTTAGCCTAGCAATTGAAAATTAATCTGTAAAGTGGTGTTAACTGCTTAAGATGTTACTCTTTCTTTATAGAAAGTGTTTTCATTTTTATATGAGATTCTGGCATGTAAAAGTGTGTTATTACTTTCACATTCACATACCTTTTTTCATCAGGTGCTTAACTCTTTGCTAGATGTGGAAGTAACTTGCCCAGAGTCATACATCTAGTAAGTGGCAGGGCTGAAGCTGGAAAACCAATCCTCTTTCCACCCATCCCTCAGGTAAAAAAACTTTTTTAATAATCTGCTTTGATGGTTACCTCTTCAAGCTCTTCTCCCTATTAAAGAGCCCAAACCAGATGTCATCAAGACAGTGTATAAGTGCTGTATTGAGTGCTTTCCAGGTGGCTCAGTGATAGAAATCCTTGTGCATTGCAGGAGATGAAGGTTGGATCCCTGGGTCAAGCAGATGCCCTGAAGAAGAAAATGGCCACCCAGGCTAATATTCTTGCCTGGAGAATTACATGGACAGAGGAGCCTGGCAGGCTACAGTCCATGGGGGTTGCAAAAGAATACATCTGACAAAGTGGCTCTTGTTATGGGAATCGCTTGGCTCCCAGGAGGAAGGAAGGCTATTTCATGTCCTCTCTTTTCCCTTGTCTCACAGTCAAGCCATTCATCTTCAAAAGTAGGAGCTTCCCTAAAACTAGAGCTCTCAAGTCAGGAGTCATTACATTTCTCCAAATAAACTCATAAAGTTAGTCCTGTAAAGGCTTCCATGTACTTTTTGGATCCTCTAGATAGTCTTGACCACAATTGGGACTATTTGAAATTCTACCGAGACTGAGGCAACCACTCCTAGAAGGGTGCCCTGATTTTCAGCCTGTTCAGTTGGGAGCCCCAGATACAGGGGCAAAGTAAGAGCACAGTAGGCAGCTGAAGCTTTTACATCCAAATCTGCACCCTTAGGACACAAGTCTGGCATGTCTCACAGAGCACCACATAGGGCACTTCTGCCCATTTCTCTTGTTTTCTACAAAACTGTAGATGTAGAACAACTCTAGTTGTAAAACAGTGTCATAATTAAGACCCTTCAACCGGCCAGTGTCCCCCATCTTCCAAAGGGTACTGTGGCCATTCAGTGTCACAGAAGAAGATCAGGCGTGTCTTTTTAAATTCTGCAGATCAGAGTTGTCCCAGTGTTTTAAAATGCATTTTAAAGGAGTGGTTCTAGAACTGTTAGCTCCCATCTGTAAGAAGAAAAAAGTGGCATCCACAGCCATGGCTTTTGTCCACTGCAGGCATCCCTCCCTGCTCTAAATGGGGATGTAGACAGACTCTCCACCGAAGCTTTCCTTTCCTGGTCGGACTTAGTCTGTACCTTACCGGCGCAGGTACTGTAATCGTCCCTCCCGGTTCTACCACCGAGGCGGGGTGGAGATGCACCGGGGTAGACCTGATGGCATCCCAGGTTGATTTCTAGTTTCTTAGCACAGAGAACTTTGTTTGATTTGTCCTTTTCTCTGATGCCACCCGGGGCGGAGCAGAGTAGCTTTCCCGTCCCAAGCTAGGACTTCTAGGGGAAGTGTCCATCTTACATGTGCCTGTGCACATTCCTGAGTACAGTCCTGAACACAGGAGAAGTGGTGAGTCATAAAGGGATGAGCAGCAACTAAGATGTCCCTTCTGAGCGTCACCACGCCAGTATAAGCAATAGCAAAAGAGATGGTGAGGGGCTGGCCAGTGAGGAAAACAGCGATTTTGTCCTGAAGTTATTAGGGCCAGTTCTTCCAGTTCACTCCCACAGATTCCACAGAAAGACTATCTAAGGAGTTGGGACAAAAGCCATTGGAGAGCCTTCTCTGGTCCACTGAGAGCTAGCGTTACCAAAGGAAGAAGCCTGCTGTACTTCCTGAGTAAGCTTTAACCTGAGAGATTCTCTTGGAGCTAGAGCTCCATCTAGCTTCCGACTCCTAGCAAGGCTCTGCACTTCCTGACTATCAATCCAAGTTTGGGACCTAAGTAACAGTACACAGTAACAGCACAGATCACAAGTCTCTTGAAAGTCTATGATCTGACAGTTTAGGTTAGTAGTTCTGACTCTTTTAGTAAAAGAAAAGAAGAAAAAGTATAAGGAAGCAAAAACAAGCTTATAAATAGGGTAATCATAAGGTTTATCTCATATGGTCATTGTGTGAATTAAATGAGTTAATACAGCAGTGCTTAGAACAGGCACTTAGCACATATTCAGTAAATGTAGCCACTACTGTGCCCACTTTGGCAACACACATACTAAAATTGGAACAATGCAGAGATTAGCCTGGCCTCTGCAAGAATGACACGTAAATTCGTGAACCGTTCCATAATTTTTTTGTAGAGACATGGATGGACCTAGAGACAGAGTGAAGTAAGAAAGAGAAAAACAAATACCATACATTAATGCATATATGAGGAATCTAGAAAAATGATATAGATGATCTTATTTGCAAAGCAGAAGTAGAAACACAGACGTAGAGAACAAATGTATGGATATCACAAGGGAAAGGAGGGGTGGGAGCAATCAGGAGATTGGGATTGACATACATACATTATTGACAGTATGTATAAAATAGATAACTAATGAGAATGTACAGTAGAGCACAGGGAACTCTACTTGATACTCTGGTGACTTAAATGCAAGGGAAGTCAAAAAAGGGGATATATGCATATGTATAGCTAGTTAACTGCTGTACAGTAGAAACTAACAACCTTGTAAAGCAACTATAACCCAATAAAAATTAATAAAAATAATGTTGCCACTACTGTTGCTATTACTGTAGCAGTGGTTTTCAGTTTGTGGTGGGGGCAGGAATGAATCTATTTGTTCACTAATGTTTATCTATATATTGAATAAATAATTTCTGTATAATCTCACCACTTCTGAGGTGCTATGGTGCTGAATAAAATAAAAACTTATTTATGGTCAGGATGGGGAACACATGTACACCCATGGCTGATTCATGTGAATGTATGGCAAAAACCATCACAATATTGTAAAGTACTTAGCTTCCAATTAGAATTTTTAAAAAACTTATTTAAAATTACTGGTGAGAGTCGGACACGACTGAAGTGACTTAGCAGCATAACCTTTTCCATTATATATTTTCTTAATCAGTGAACACTAAACATACAATTACTATCACATGAGTATAAACTATCTGTACAGATTCTGACATCATAAAAGATGTTCTTAGAGTCAAAATATTGGTAAATTTAAACCTAAAGGGCACTGGTTTTAGTAAGACTGCAACCCAGCATCTACCACCCTTTCCATCCTCATTTTTTCCCTGTATTCTATGCCCTTGTTGATAAGTCACTTCAGTCATGTCCGACTCTATGCAACCCCATAGACGGCAGCCCAGCAGGCTCCCCTGTCCCTGGGATTCTCCAGGCAAGAACACTGGAGTGGGTTGCCATTTCCTTCTTCAATGAGTGAAAGTGAAAAGTGAAAGTGAAGTCGCTCAGTCGTGTCCGACTCTTAGCGACCCCATGGACTTCAGCCCACCAGGCTCCTCCATCCATAGGATTTTCCAGGCAAGAGTACTGGAGTGGGGTGCCATTGCCTTCTCTGATCATATGCCCTAGCTCTAAGGATATCCTGTTTTTCAAGCTATATCATGTCTCTAACCCTTTGTTTGACTATTACATATTGGAACGCTTCCCCATCTTACTTTCTTTTTTCATTAACATTTATTGATAAATTTCTCCATTATTAATAATAGTAATACAAATCTCTCAGACACCCATATGATTATAATTATATTATTACTATAATTGTTGATGAGAAAATGCTCATTTGAAAATTTTATTAGGAAATGAGTAATCTAAATGAAAATAATTTTTTTACTGAAGTGTAGTTGATTCGTAACATTGCATTAGTTTAAGGTATTCCAAATCCTGAAAGATGATGCTGTGAAAGTGCTGCACTCAATATGCCAGCAAATTTGGAAAACTCAGCAGTGGCCACAGGACTGGAAAAGGTCAGTTTTCATTTCAATCCCAAAGAAAGGTAATGCCAAATAATGCTCAAACTACCGCACAATTGCACTCATCTCACATACTAGTAAACTAATGCTTAAAATTCTGCAAGCCAGGCTTCAGCAGTACATGAACTGTGAAATTCCACATGTTCAAGCTGGTTTTAGAAAAGGTAGAGAAACTAGAGATCAAATTGCCAACATCCGCTGGATCATCGAAAAAGCAAGAGAATTCCAGAAAAATATCTATTTCTGCTTTATTGACTATGTTAAAGCCTTTGACTGTGTGGATCACAATAAACTGTGGAAAATTCTGAAAGAGATAGGAATACCAGACCACCTGACCTGCCTCTTAAGAAACCTGTATGCAGGTCAGGAAGCAACAGTTAGAACTGGACATGGAACAACAGACTGGTTCCAAATAGGAAAAGGAGTACATCAAGGCTGTATATTGTCACCCTGTTTATTTAACTTATATGCAGAGTACATCATGAGACATGCTGGGCTGGAAGAAGCACAAGCTGGAATCAAGATTGCTGGGAGAAATATCACTAACCTCAGATATGCAGATGACACTACCCTTATGGCAGAAAGGAAAGAGGAACTAAAAAGCCTCTTGATGAAAGCGAAATACGAGAGTGAAAAAGTTGGCTTAAAGCTCAACATTCAGAAAGCTAAGATCATGGCATCAGTCCCATCACTTCATGGAAAATAGATGGGGAAACAGTAGAAATAGTGTCAGACTTTATTTCTTTGGGCTCCAAAATCACTGCAGATGGTGACTGCCGCCATGAAATTAAAAGACGCGTACTCCTTGGAAGGAAAGTTATGACCAACCTAGACAGCATATTCGAAAGCGGAGACATTACTTTGCCCACAAAGGTCTGTCTAGTCAAGGCTATGGTTTTTCCAGTGGTCATGTATGGATATGAGAGTTGGACTGTGAAGAAAGCTGAGTGCCGAAGGATTGATGCTTTTGAACTGTGGTGTTGGAGAAGGCTCTTGAGAGTCCCTTGGACTGCAAGGAGATCCAACCAGTCCATTCTAAAGGAGATCAGTCCTGGATATTCATTGGGAGGACTGATACTGAAACTGAAACTCTAATACTTTGGCCAACTCATGCGAAGAGTTGACTCACTGGAAAAGACCCTGATGCTGGGAGGGATTGGGGCAGGAAGAGAAGGGGACAACAGAGATGAGATGGCTGGATGGCATCACTGACTCAATGGACATGAGTTTGAGTGAACTCCGGGAGTTGGTGATGGACAGGGAGGCCTGGCGTGCTGCAATTCATGGGGTCACAAAGAGTCGGACATGACTGAGCCACTGAACTGAATTGAACTGAAGGTATACAGCAACGTGATTCAGTTATATGTATTTTTCAGATTATATTATGTTACAGGTTATTACAAGATATTGAATGTAATTCCCTGTGTTATACAGTAAATCCTTGTTGCTTATCTATTTGATGTATAGAAGTTTGTATCTATTAATCCCATGCTCCTAATTTGTTTCTCCTTCCCTCTCCCTTTGGTAACCCTGTTTGCTTTCTGTGTCTATGAGTCTGTCTGTTTTGTATATAGATTCATTTGTATTATTTTTTAGATTCCATGTATAAATGATATCACATAGTATTTGTCTTTGTCTGACTTCAGTTCAGTTCAGTCACTCAGTCGTGTCTGACTCTTTTCGACCCCATGAATCGCAGCACGCCAGGCCTCCCTGTCCATCACCAACTCCTGGAGTTCACTCAGACTCACGTCCATCGAGTCAGTGATGCCATCCAGCCATCTCATCCTCTGGCGTCCCCTTCTCCTCCTGCCCCCAATCCCTCCGAGCATCAGAGTCTTTGCCAATGAGTCAACTCTTCGCATGAGGTGGCCAAAATACTGGAGCTTCAGCTTTAGCATCATTCCTTCCAAAGAAATCCCAGGGCTGATCTCCTTCAGAATGGACTGGTTGGATCTCCTTGCAGTCCAAGGGACTCTCAAGAGTCTTCTCCAACACTACAGTTCAAAAGCATCAATTCTTCAGTGCTCAGCTTTCTTCACAGTCCAACTCTCACATCCATACATGACTACAGGAAAAACCATAGCCTTGACTAGATGGACCTTTGTGGGCAAAGTAATGTCTCTGCTTCTGAATATGCTGTCTAGGTTGGTCATAACTTTCCTTCCAAGGAGTAAGCGTCTTTTAATTTCATGGCTGCAATCACCATCTGCAGTGATTTTGGAGCCCAGAAAAATAAAGTCTGATACTGTTTCCACTGTTTCCCCATGTATTTCCCATGAAGTGATGGGACCAGATGCCATGATCTTCGTTTTCTGAATGCTAAGCTTTAAGCCAACTTTTTCACTCTCCACTTTCACTTTCATCAAGAGGCTTTTTAGTTCCTCTTCACTTTATGCCATAAGGGTGGTGTCTGACTTACTTCACTATAATATTCCCTAGGTCCATCCATGTTTCTGCAAATGGCAATATTTCATTTTTTATGCTGAGTAATATTCCATTGTATATATGCACATATATACATACCAGGGGCTTCCCAGGTAGCGCTAATAGTAAAGAACTTGCTTGCCGATGCAGGAGACATAAGAGACACGGGTTTGATCCCCAGATTTGGAAGATCCCCTGGAAGAGGTCATGGAAACCCCTTCCAGTATTCTCGCCTGGAGAATATCATGGACAGAGGAGCCTGGCGGGCTCCAGTCCATGGGGTTGCAAAGAATCAGACACGATTTACCTGGTGCCTGGAACAGTGGCCAGGGTGTGCAGTGTCCACTTGTCTCGCTAGCTTTGGCCCCGCAGCGGCAGGGGGCCACTGTTGGCCTGGCATACGTGCTAAGTCACGTCTGACTCTTTGCGACCCCATGGACTGTAGCCCTCTAGGCTCCTCTGTCCATGGGATTCTCCAGGAAAGAATACTGGAGTGGGTCACCATGCTCCCCTCCAGGGAATCTTCCTGACCCAGGGATTGAACCCGTGTCTCCTGTGTCTCCTCCAATGGCAGGTGGGTTCTTTACCACTAGCGCCATCTGGGAGGCCCGGCAGAACTTTTCAAAGCCCGGAGCAAGGGACCTGGGCAGAAGCACCACACTAGCTGGCTGGATCCTTGGGTTTGCTGAGAAAAGGGAAGAATGCAGTCTATTCCTTTTTGTAGAGCCTTTATAATTCAACTTTTAATTGAAGCATAATACACACAGAAAAATGCACCTACGTGTACAGCTTAATGAACTTTCATAAGATGAACAGACCCGTGGAAGCAGCATCCTGGTCAAGACACAGAGTATTACCAGCATCCCAGAGCCTCCCCTGTCATATCCCTTCCAGTTATACCCTCCACACCCCCATGAGAGTCACCACTACCATAACTTCTAAAACCACAGATTACATTTGCCTGTTCATGCGTTTTCATCCTGTGAATCATACAGTATGTGTCTTTTAAGGCTACGTTTCTTTGTTCACCACTGATATGTGGTATACTCCTTGTTCAGTTGCTCAGTTGTGTTCAACTGTTTGTAACCCCATGGACTGCAGCACGCCAGGCCTCCCTGTCCATCACCAACTCCCGGGGTTTACTCAGACTCATGTCCATAGAGTCCGTGATGCCATCTAACCTTCTCATCCTCTGTCGTCCCCTTCTCTTGTTAGCTTCAATCTTTCCCAGCATCAGGGTCTTTTCCAATGAGTCAACTCTTCGCATCAGGTGGCCAAAGTACTGGAGTTTCAGCCTCAGTATCAGTCCTTCCAATGAACACCAGGACTGGTCTACTTTAGGATGGACTGGTTGGATCTCCTTGCAGTCCAAGGGACTCTCGAGTCTTTTCCAACACCACAGTTCAAAAGCATCAATTCTTCGGCACTCAGCTTTCTTCACAGTCCAACTCTCATATCCATACATGACCACTGGAAAAACCATAGCCTTGACTAGACGGACCTTTGTGGGCAAAGTAATGTCTCTGCTTTTGATTATGCTATCTAGGTTGGTCATAACTTTCCTTCCAAGGAGTAAGCATCTTGGCTTACAAGATGGCTGCAATCACCATCTACAGTGATTTTGAAGCCCCCCAAAAATTAAGTCTGACACTATTTCCACTGCTTCCCTATTTCTCGTGATGGGACAGATGCCATGATCTTAGTTTTCTGAATTTTGAGCTTTAAGCCAACTTTTCACTCTCCTTATCTCACTGCTTTTATCTCAAACTATTGCTGACGGATGTCAGAATCCTTTCCAGCATAGGGTTTTTACAAATGGTGCCATGGAGAACACTTTAGTACGTGAGTTTTGGGCACACACATCCTGGTGCTGTGTGGCACACACCTACAGTTGTAGGAAATATACTTGCTCAGCTTTAGTAGATACTGCTAAGCAGCAGTGATCTGACCAGGGTTCTTGGCCTTCCCCAGTCAACAGAAATTGATGAGGTCAGGCCAAGACATTCAGGCAAAGCTGTATTGGGGTTCCCGTGGTTGCAGGAGGGAGCAAAGACAAGTAACAGGTCCCTTTGCTTGCTCCCTGAGGCCGGGTGAGCTGGTTCCTTGTATGGGGTGAGGGTGGGGGTGTGTCCAGGGGTCAGCAGTACGGTGGCTTCATTGTTTTGCCCACCTCTTTATGGTGTTGAGTGCAGGGGGCATGTGAAGTACCCTGCTTTTGCTCCCGACACAAAATTTTTGCTCCCAGCTTTTTAGAAGTGGCAGTTGGGTTTTTCGTCTTCTATTTTTTGCCCAGAATTTGCCCCAGCTGCGCATGCACGCAGTTATTTTTAGTCCCATGTAGTTTCTTTGCATCTGGCTGCTTGAGGAGACGTTTGTCCAGGTGCAAGCAGTCCAGCATCAGGCACTCTGTCTGTTAGATCTAGCCCCTTAAATCTATTTCTCACTTCCACTGTATCGTCATAAGGGGTTTGATTTAGGTCATACCTGAATGGTCTAGTGGTTTTTGCTACTTTCTTCAGTTAAAGTCTGAATTTGGCGATAAGGAGTATATGGTCTGAGCCACAGTCAGCTCCTGGTCTTGCTTTTGCTGACTGTAGAGAGCTTCTCCATCTTTGTCTGACTATAATCAATTTGATTTCGGTGTTGACCATCTGGTGATGTCCATGTGTAGAGTCTTCTCTTGTGTTGTTGGAAGAGGGTGCTTGCTATGACCAGTGCGTTCTCTTGGCAGAACTCTATTAGCCTTTGCCCTGCTTCATTCTGTAGTCCAAGGCCAAATTTGCCTGTTACTCCAGGTGTTTCTTGACTTCCTACTTTTGCATCCCAGTCCCCTATAATGAAAAGGACATCTTTTTTGGGTGTTAGTTCTACAAGGTCTTGTAGGTCTTCATAGAACCGTTCAACTTCAGCTTCTTCAGCATTACTGGTTGGGGCATAGACTTAGATTACTGTGATATTGAATGGTTTGCCTTGGAAACGAACAGAGATCATTCTGTCGTTTTTGAGATTGCATCCAAGTACTGCATTTCAGACTCTTTTGTTGACCATGATGGCCACTCCATTTCTTCTGAGGGATTCCTGCCCGCAGTAGTAGATATAATGGTCATCTGAGTTAAAAATTCACCCATTCCAGTCCATTTCAGTTCACTGATTCCTAGAATGTCGACATTCACTCTTGCCATCTCTTGTTTGACCACTTCCAATTTGCCTTGATTCATGGACCTGACATGCCAGGTTCCTATGAAATATTGCTCTTTACAGCATTGGACCTTGCTTCTATCACCAGTCACATCCACAGCTGGGTATTGTTTTTGCTTTGGCTCCATCCCTTCATTCTTTCTGGAGTTATTTCTCCACTGATCTCCAGTAGCATATTGGGCACCTACTGACCTGGGGAGTTTCTCTTTCAGTATCCTATCATTTTGCCTTTTCATACTGTTCATGGGGTTCTCAAGGCAAGAACACTGAAGTGATTTGCCATTCCCTTCTCCAGTGGACCACATTCTGTCAGATCTCTCCACCATGACCCGCCCATCCTGGGTTGCCCCACGGGCATGGCTTAGTCTCATTGAGTTAGACAAGGCTGTGGTCCTAGTGTGATTAGATTGACTAGTTTTCTGTGAGTATAGTTTCAGTGTGTTTGCCCTCTGATGCCCTCTTGCAACACCTACCGTCTTACTTGGGTTTCTCTTACCTTGGGCGTGGGGTATCTCTTCACGGCTGCTCCAGCAAAACGCAGCCATTGCTCCTTACCTTAGACGAGGGGTATCCCCTCACCACCGCCCTTCCTGACCTTCAATGTGGGATAGCTCCTCTAGGCCCTCCTGCACCCGCACAGCCACGGCTCCTTGGACGTGGGGTTGCTCCTCCCGCCCGCCGCCCTTGGCCTCGGGTGTAGGGGCATGGGGTAGCGCCTCCCGGCCGTTGCCCCTGTCCTCGGATGTGAGGTAACTCCTCTCGTCACCACCCCTGACCTCAGAGGCAGGGTAGCTCCTCTCCGCCGTTCCTGCGCCATCGCAGGCTGGTACTCTCGGCCGCTGCCCCTGACCTTGGATGTGGGGTAACTCCTCTTGGCCGCCGCCCTTCAGGCATGGGGTCCTCCCGGCTTCTGCCCCTGACTTGGACGTGGGGTGGCTCCTCTTGGCCGCGCTTAGCGCGCCCGTCGCAGCCACCTGCGCTTTGTACAGGAGACAGGGATCAAGACCTGACACTGTACAGGAGACAGGGATCAGGACCATCCCCATGGAAAATGCAAAAAAGCAAAATGGCTGGGGAGGCCTTATAAATAGCTGTGAAAAGAAGAGAAGCGAAAAGCAAAGGAGAAAAGGAAAGATATAAACATCTGAATGCAGAGTTCCAAAGAATAGCAAGAAGAGATAGGAAAGCCTTCCTCAACGATCAATGCAAAGAAATAGAGGAAAACAACAGAATGGGAAAGACTAGGGATCTCTTCAAGAAAATCAGAGATACGAAAGGAACATTTCATGCAAAGATGGGCTCGATAAAGGACAGAAATGGTATGGACCTAACAGAAGCAGAAGATATTAAGAAGAGACGGCAAGAATACACAGAAGAATTGTACAAAAAAGATCTTCACGACCCAGATAATCACAATGGTGTGATCACTGACCTAGAGCCAGACATCCTGGAATGTGAAGTCAAGTGGGCCTTAGAAAGCATCACCACGAACAAAGCTAGTGGAGGTGATGGAATTCCAGTTGAGCTATTCCAAATCCTGAAAGATGATGCTGTGAAAGTGCTACACTCAATATGCCAGCAAATTTGGAAAACTCAGCAGTGGCCACAGGACTGGAAAAGGTCAGTTTTCATTCCAATGCCAAAGAAAGGCAATGCCAAAGAATGCTCAAACTACCACACAATTGCACTCATCTCATACGCTAGTAAAGTAATGCTCAAAATTCTCCAAGTCAGGCTTCAGCAATACGTGAACCGTGAACTTCCTGATGTTCAAGCTGGTTTTAGAAAAGGCAGAGGAACCAGAGATCAAATTGCCAACATCCGCTGGATCATCGAAAAAGCAAGAGAATTCCAGAAAAGCATCTATTTCTGCTTTATTGACTATGCCAAAGCCTTTGACTGTGTGGATCACAATCAACTGTGGAAAATTCTGAAAGATATGGGAATATCAGACCACCTGACCTGCCTCTTGAGAAATTTCTATGCAGGTCAGAAAGCAACAGTTAGAACTGGACATGGAACAACAAACTGGTTCCAAATAGGAAAAGGAGTACATCAAGGCTGTATATTGTCACCCTCTTTAGTTAACTTATATGCAGAGTACATCATGAGAAGTGCTGGACTGGAAGAAACACAAGCTGGAACCAAGATTGCTAGGAGAAATATCAATAACCTCGGATATGCAGATGACACCACCCTTATGGCAGAAAACGAAGAGGAACTAAAAAGCCTCTTGATGAAAGTGAAATTGGAGAGTCCAAAAGTTGGCTTAAAGCTCAACATTCGGAAGACGAAGATCATGGCATCCGGTCCCATCACTTCACGGGAAATAGATGGGGAAACAGTGTTATTTTTCGGGGCTCCAAAATCACTACAGATGGTGATTGCAGCCATGAAATTAAAAGATGCTTACTCCTTGGAAGAAAAGTTATGACCAACCTAGACAGCATATTCAGAAGCAGAGACATTACTTTGCCCACAAAGGTCCGTCTAGTCAAGGCTATGGTTTTTCCTGTGGTCATGTATGGATGTGAGAGTTGGACTGTGAAGAAGGCTGAGCGCCGAAGAATTGATGCTTTTGAACTGTGGTGTTGGAGAAGACTCTTGAGAGTCCCTTGGACTGCAAGGAGATCCAACCAGTCCATTCTGAAGGAGATCAGCCCTGGGATTTCTTTGGAAGGACTGATGCTAAAGCTGAAACTCCAGTACTTCGGCCACCTCATGCGAAGAGTTGACTCATTGGAAAAGACTGATGCTGGGAGGGATTGGGGGCAAGAGGAGAAGGGGACGCCAGAGGATGAGATGGCTGGATGGCATCACTGACTCTATGGACGTGAGTCTGAGTGAACTCCAGGAGTTGATGATGGACAGGGAGGCCTGGCGTGCTGCGATTCATGGGGTCGCAAAGAGTCGGACACGACTGAGCGACTGATCTGATCTGATCTGATCTGAAGCAGTCCAGCACTCCAGCACAGGGTCCCAGGTCCCAGCCTGTCTCGGTTTTACTGATTGACATTCCCACCAGGGGCGTGTGAGTTCCTGGTTGCTCCGTATCCTCTTCAACACTTAGTATTGCCTGCCTTTTTCATTCCAGCCTTCCCGGTGGCATCAAATGGCGATTTTAATTTGCATTGCCCTGATGAGTAATGCAAATGAGTGCCTTTTTGTATGTTTTTTTTTTTTTTTTGCCCATTTGGGTATCCTTTCTGGGAAAGAGATGGTTCACATTTTTTGTCTAGGCAGGTTCTTAACTGAGCAGGCTCGTGAAGCCTTGACTCCCTCCAAAGAGACAGTCTTAGGGGAAGATCGCCCCGCCATGCCTACCACGTGCAGGCCACATTCTCCTCTGGGGACAACCAGCCCATCTCTGGAATGGGAAGTCCTTTGGTTCTGGAGGCAAACAAACTGGGTTTGAATCCCAATTCTGCCTCTGACCAGTATAATGACCCTGGGCTTGGTTTTGCCATGGATTAGATGGCAGTAATCATACCTACCTCAAAGAGAACTCCGTGAGTCCTTTCCTATACATAAATTACCCAACACACAGGGCTTCAGAAAGTAGGGGTTGGAGTTAGATTCATTCAGCAAATCTCGTGAAGACATTTAAAATTGGTATATAGGGATTTCCCTGGGGGTCCAGTGGGTCCAGTGCAGGGGGTGCAGGTTCAATCCCTACTCAGGGAACTAAGATCCCACCTGCCACATGGCACGGCCAATACAATAAAATAGGGCACAGAAGCAGCGTCCCTGGTGGCTCAGACGGTAAAGAACCGCCTGCAATGCGGGAGACCTGGGTTTGATCCCTGGGTTGGGAAGATCCCCTGAAGAAGAAAATGGCTATCCACTCCAGTATTCTTGCCTGGAGAATCCCATGGACAGAGAAGCCTGGCAGGCTACAGCCCATAGGGTTGCACAGAGTCAGACACGACTGAGCAACTAGCACATTTTCAAGGTACAGTAGAAATATTTAATGATATTAAAAGAAGTTTGGGATGTATCATTAAAGGAATATTACTAGCTAAGAAAATAGTAGTCTCAGCATATTCTCCTTTTTAAAGATAAGAGAAAGAACTGGAAGGAAATACATCTTCATGTTCATCACGGTTATCTCCACTGACAAGATTGTGGGTGATTTTAATTTTCTTTTTTGTGCTTTCCTTAATATGCTAAAAATTATGCAATAAACAAGTATCAATCTGTAACTGGAGGAAAAACAAACAAGAAAAGTTATGTTTCTCAAAAAAGGCTATTTCGTTTAAAAAGATCACCCCAAAGAAAAACATAATTGTACTCTTGGAGAGATAATCTTGGTGACAAATCTCCTAAATGCCCGACTTGCTCTATCAACGTGTGGACATTTCTTTTTGCAGTAGAATCTATCAGTTACTATTTTCTGAATGCTTAGTATATGCCAGACTCTCTGTGTTAAGAAATTTATGTGTGGACTCATCTGTACTTTATACAAGAAGCGAGTAAGGCTCAGAGAGATGGAGGGACTCTCCCAGGGTCACACAGCTGGTGTGTGGAGGGTCATGCCTCAGACAGGTGACCCCTGAGTCCCTCGCAGGTCACCGCTGGGCTGTGGGCACGCGCTGCCCACCCCCACCCCCCCACCCCCTGCCACACACACACACACACACGGGTCCACCACCACCTCGGGCACCTTCCTCCTTGGGGATGGAGTCATGAGGCAGATGCAGTCCTCTGCAGGGAGAGTCTGGGACCGGCTCCCACACTGACTGCCTGGAACTCATTACTTCAAAGCCTGCAGTGCCTGCCAATGCTAGACTTTCCAAAGGAGGACAAGGACACCCCCTGCTGCTGAAAGCCCAAGGAAGCTGGCTGCAGGGCTCGAGCAAGCCCAGTGCATTCCAAAAACAATCTAGAGTGAGTGGAAGGGAATTCAGCCAGCCTGGAGGCCTCCCAGCCCCTAGCCACCCCTTTCTTACCTCTGAAGCCTGTTTCCAGAGCAAACTGGATGACTACCATAAATCACGAGGTAAATAAATGCACACAAAGCTTCTCTGTTTCCTTTTTAATTAAGTGAATTTCTGAAGGCTTGGTGTTTTGGTTTTGTTCACCTCGACTGCCAGTCACAGCGAGTCCCTGCGTCATCCCCGTCAGTAACAGGACATGGAACAGAGGTCTCCGCGATGCCCTTTTGGAGGGGCCGTGGACACGCGAGGCAGGGGTGCTCAGGTCTGCCCTCTCGGGCTCCATCTAAGGTCATGACAGCCTTTTCTTTGCAGAGAGGAATGAAATGCGTCCTCTGGGTCCTTTTACCCAAAGAGCAATGTTTTCCTTTTTTTTTTTTAATTTAATAATGAGAGAGAGAAAAATGGAAGAAGCAAAAGCCTTTAAACATTCCTAATTTGATTTAAACCCTTGGGAGACATAGTCCCAAGCTGGAGAGCTCTCGCTGGCCCACAGAAACAGCCGCTTTCCTCATGGAGAATCTGCCATAGGTGGCGGTAATGTGGGTCCAGCACCACATCAGCTCCATGGGCAAGGTTCTGTGGTTACTTTCTAGCAGGGGAGGCTTAGAGAGGTCGGACGATCTGCCCCCAGAGGCGGCCAGTAAGGAGCAACGCTGTTCCCTTGGCCCCCCTCCTCCGGGCTCCAGTGGGTGGAGGTCGACCTGGTGCAGCTGCTGTTTGTTGGCCCGTCGTGTCAGAGGAGGGCTGGGGTCCACTGCTACGTGCTGACTCTAAAGCAAGCTTCCCAGCGCTCACTCCGAGCCCCTCCACCGTGAGGCGGGTCTGGGCCACATGACTCCTGTTGCTAGTGGGACATTAGGAGGTGTGATGCAAGCAGAGGCTGGACACGTGCTTATGCATTAGGGTTTGTTCTCCTGGAATGTCTCCCAGGGAGGCCTGAGCTACTCTGAAAAGAATTCTGGCCTCCACTGCTGGAGAGGCTTCCTAGAGAGAGGAATGTGAGGCTGGTCCCAGCCATGTCAGTGGACACTCCAGACGGGAGATACCAGCTTGGTGGGCTAGCCCAGGAGACACCATGTGCAGCAGAGGAACCACGCCGCTGAGCCCAGCCTCTGTAGATTATGAGAATTACGGCTGAAGCCACCAGGTTTGGGGGTACTTTGAGGGGCAACAATAGGTTCTGTTGGCCCAAAAATAGCAACAGAGGACAGATACGTCCATAAACAGTGAACATTGTCCCACTTTAGTATTTTAATCTGTATTGCTCGTGGTTCCACCCTAACCAGAAACGTCTTTCGTATGGTGAAACTTTGCTGGGACTTAGGTTGGAGAAAACATCTGTTTTCCAGCTGTGCTGGAACTTTTGGAGCCTCAAGTGTCACTCCTGGCATAGGGAAGACCAGTCCACATGGGGAGATGTGGTCTCAGTCAAAACTAAACTAAAATGTAGCCTAATCTGGGGAAACTTCTCCCAGGAGGGAAAACCTTATCATCAGAAGCCATGGGGGTTCTTTCTCCCCGTGGATCTGTGGGCCCCGAGCAGAGCTGGGTGGTACGAGACTTCACACCTGAGTCTGGTCCAAGGTATCAGCTCCTTCTAGAAAGTTAAGCAGTGACCAAGGAGAATCTCCTTCTGCTTTGACTTTCTGTCTCCCGGTTGGAAGCTGGGAGTCTTGACGGTTCCTGGGAACGGACATGGCTGGTGTTTCCAGGGAATTTTTTTTAACACTTAGCACCACTAACCCCTACTCATGATGGGCATATTTCTGATGTTTAGTTTCTTTTGTAGAATCAAACTATGGCAGAGGGAAGGCAGGATTTCAGGTGGACTGTGAAGGTTGTTATGCCGTCCCTGAATGGGCCATGGAGGACCCGAGGCATGGACAGAGAGGAACAGAGGAGAGCCCACCGCTCCCCGGAAGGGGCAGAGCCAGCATCAGGAGCACTGTGCAGCCCGCCCAGGGCTGCCCCTGGCGCTGCTCTGGGATGGCAGCTGTCTGCAGCAAGTCCCCCCGCGCTATCCCCTCATGTCTCAGGAGAAACTCCTGACACTTCAAGAGCTTTGCTTGTGCCCTGGCCTGAACTGGAATGTCCTCCCTGCCTCTCTCCAGAAGGCCTTTCTGTTCCTCAGAATGGGTTTGGAATCTCCTGCCTCCAGGAAGCATCCACAGGCTCTCACTACCTGCAGCTGGGCTGCCTTGCCGCCGAAGCATTCTGCAAGCCACCAGTTCCGGTCTGCAGGTGCAATTGGCCAGATGTTCTACTTGCCTCTGAATCCTGCTTTTCTCTCCCAGGGAGACCCCCAAGTGCCGAGAGGACAAAACTACACTTTAGGACTCTTCCTCTGGGCCTGAAGTGCTTATCACAGCCTGAGCACACAGCACACACCAAACGTACTTATGAGGAACTGAAATTAACAGGCTGGATTTCCTGTCTACACGTGACTTCTGTTATTTAGATCTGGGTCCTAGAAAGCAGAGATTTTACATTTTCTTCTTTATATCCCCTTCTCACCACTGCTATAGACATAGTGTTTTACACAGATTTTTTGGTGAATGAATACATACTGTAAATTTAAAAATAGATAGTCTCAAAGCTCCAGGAAATTGTGCTCCAAAAGTAATTCTACAAATTGACTTCTTATACCCTGGAAAGAGGTGTCAATGTGTCAGCAAAGTTTAGGGCTAGATAGCTACACTGTGTCGGCCTCCAAGGCACAGCCCATGTCTTCCTCATGTAATTATACCATATGCCTAGCATAGCATCTGGCACAAATGTGAGTTGATAGGTGTTTGCTCAATGACTGACTGCAGAATGGATGAAAGTAGAATTCAAGAGCAGTGTCCATAGTGAAGGTTTTGTATAAGCTTGATTTCCCACAATTCTTTTTATCTATAGAGAAGAACCCAATGGAATTCCAAATCACCAGAGTTGTTTTCAACTCTAACCTCCCAGATAGAAGATCATGTAAACTCCATTGCCATTTTCATGAAGATTTCAAGATTTTATAAAATCTCTAACAAACAAAATATAAAAAACACTGCCTTGGAAGGTGGTGCTGTTCAATCGCTCAGTCGTGTCCAACTCTTTGCGACCCCATGGACTGCAGTATGCCAGGCCTTCCTGTCCGTCACTAACTCCCAGAGTTTACTCAAACTCATGTTCATTGAGTCGGTGATGCCATCCAACCATCTCATCCTCTGTCATCCCCTTCTCCTCCTGCCTTCAATCTTTCCCAGCATCCAGGTCTTTTCAAATGAGTTGGCTCTTTGCATCATGTGGCCAAAGTATTGGAGCTTCAGCTTCAGCACCAGTCCTTCCAAAGAATATTCAGGGTTGATTTCCTTTAGAATTGGCTGGTTGGATCTCCTTGCAGTCCAAGGGACTCTCAAGAGTCTCCAGCACCACAGTTCAAAAGCATCAATTGTTCAGTGCTCACCCTTCTTTGGAGAAGGCAATGGCACCCCACTCCAGTACTCTTGCCTGGAAAATCCCAGGGACGGGGGAGCCTGGTGGGCTGCAGTCCATGGGGTCGCTAAGAGTCGGGCATGACTTTCACTTTCACTTTTCACTTTCATGCACTGGAGAAGGAAATGGCAGTCCACTCCAGTGTTCTTGCCTGGAGAATCCCAGGGACGGGGGAGCCTGGTGGCGGCCGTCTGTGGGATCGCACAGAGTCACACACGACTGACGCGACTCCGCACAGAGTCGGACACGACTGACTCGACTCCGCAGCAGCAGCAGCACCCGTCTTCATGGCCCAGTTCTCACATCCGTCCACGACTCCTGGGAAAACCATAGCCTTGACTGGATGGACCTTTGTTGGCAAAGTGATGTAGAGATGTATTTAAGCTTACAGCAGGTGCTTTAACAGCTGCAGGAACAACATGCTGTGAGCACACAGAGGAGAGAACAGTCGGTCCCTGTGGGCTGGGGTTGGGTGCTGGGAAGGTCAGGTGAGGTTGATCTTCACACCCTGGTTAAAGACACAGGGGCTTAATGCAGCTGCTTTGGCAGGTCAAGCCTGTATTTGCCTGCTGGACTGAGAGAGCCCGCCTGGACCTGGCAGGCCTGACCTCTTAGCCAAGCAGCCAACGTACCAGCTAAGGCCCTGACGTCTGTGGTTCCCTGAGGTCCCTGTCGGGGGGGTGGTTAGCACCTCAGCCAGGCACTCAGCAAAGTGTCCTCTTACAAGAGAGAACCATTCAGTAATCATGTGGGAACAGTGGCCGGATCCCTGTGATAACCAACCTCACTTCACATCTGGAGAGCGAATGGTGTTTACCCAAACCCAACGGAATGAGACACCCCACAAGTGTCTGTTAGCCTTCACCCCCATCATTGGTCTATAAGGCAGCAGGTGCAAGCTCAATATTGTTTTGCAAATAAATTGTAGCCAGGAGACCCAAATCTGAGGGTCACTGCCTTTCCTTTATTTTAAATTTATTGTTTTAACATAGATTTCAGTGGATCTGGGTAATTCCTATAATAACATTACTTTCCTAGCCTGGAGACAGATGAGTGCAGTTAGAAATCCTGCCCTGTGCAATGCATGCTGGGAGCGTGCCGAGCACGTGAATGCCACGGGCCAAGCACGCTGGGAGGGAGAGGAGGCCAAGAACCACACCCTGCAGTTTCATTCCTTCAGAAGCAGGGGCCAAACAGAGCATGAAGTACATGCCCATCAACTGCTGCCAAAGAGATGCCCTCAAATACCATCCAGAGACCGTCCAGTCATAAAATAAATAATAGCAGCTACAATCGCACAGAGGAGACCACTGTGGGCTGGGCTCTGTGCCAGGCCAGCCACCCTCACGGGTTTATGACCGTTGGTGCTGCCTCACAGAGAAGACAGTCCCACTACAAACAAGGAAATGGGCTCAGAGCAATCAAAGAAGTTACCTAAAGCCCCATAAATAGGAAGCGGCAGTGCACGAATTCAAAAGCAAGTCTAAGTGCATGCCTACCTGATCAATATCTGCTATCTGTATCTATGCATCTATGTCCACCTCCCATCCATCCACTCATATACCTGTCCGTCATCTATCCCGTGGTGTTTATAGGAGTCACATCCTCAGAGACTCAGGAACAGCAATGACCTTCTCCCTCTTCCCCACAAGGTGACTCGGGTCAGAGTTTAAGCATGTTTCTTTGTGGACTTGTCCCTGAACTCAGGCTTCTCGGGACCTGCGGTGAACTCACTGCTGAGTGGTCCAGGCGCTCTGCTGCCTAGCAAGGTCTTACTCTAGAAATGAGGCAGGATGGGACCCAACCAGTGAGCCATGGTCAGGCTCCAAGAAGCCATCTTTTTGTGACTTTCTGTGAGAGCTCTCATTTCTCTTTAATGAATAACAAACCATCAAATCCACAAATATCATTCCCCAGCATGGAATACATTGGGCAGGAAGATGGACAATCAATTCCTAGCAGAATCTGACATACTCAAAGCCCCAGTACAAATATGTCTCATCCATGCCTATCACAGATGACTGAAATTCTACTGTTAGGAAATCATTTCTCTGCTTTACCCAAGCAATCCAATTCTGCAATATAACCTTCAGATGTGTTTAAAAAGTGGATGGGATAATAACGGCATGTGGCAGCACTGTTTGTAATAAAACAATTTAGACACAAGAGAGGATGATTAAATACATGGAGGACTGGTTAAACAGAGGAATAGCTAAACTGTGTTACATCCATACCAAGCATAGATAATATGCAACAAGAAAAAGAATGAGCCTACTGATGTTGAAGCTGAAACTCCAATACTTTGGCCACCTGATGTAGAGAGCTAACTCATGTGAAAAGACCCTGATGCTAGCAAAGATTGAGGGCAGGAGGAGAAGGGGACAACAGAGGATGAGATGGTTGGATGGCATCACCGATATAATGGACATGGGTTTGGGTGGACTCCGGGAGTTGGTGATGGACAGGGAGGTCTGGCGTACTGCGGTTCATGGGGTCGCAAAGAGTCGGACACAACTGAGCGACTGAACTGAACTGAACTCTATACACAATGAAACAATCTCCCAAAGCTGTAAAATGAACAAGGCAAGATGAATTCCACGTTGAATAACACCCATACAATGGGTCAGTTCAAATGCACGGAGACCAGCTCTGGAAGGATGGAGACCAGCTCTGGAAGGATGGAGACCTTTGGTATCAGCGGTGGCTGCAGAGAGGGAAATTGGGTGCATGGGGGCCTGAGCAGGATCAGTGGCTGCCACAAAAATGTTTGTGAATGGCGCCCTCTGGAGTTGTGCCATGAGGTGGTCCTGGTGGAATAAGGGCTCTGCAACCTTGACTAGCACAACACGTATTATGTAATAGAAAATGAAATTTAAATTTAAACATATGTTAGGAAGGTAGAATGAGGTCATTATGATAAAATATGTTATTCCTTATACTTCTGAGTGTTTGGGTCATTTATTTTTTTCATTCATTCAGGAAATACTGATTTAGTCCCAACCAGTGGGGTATGCTGAGTACACAGAGGTGAGTAAAAGAGATCTTACTTCTACGTGAAAGGCATGTATGCCTGGGAGTGTGCACACCATCAGCTGTCACTCACTGAGCACCTGCTGGGAGCCCAGGGCCCAGCAACAGGCACTGTGGCCCAGAGCACAGTTCGGGGTTGACCGTCTGGATGCTGAGCCCGCCTCTACTCTTAAGGGGGATCACTAACCCTCTGTGCCTATTTTCTCATCTGTAAACAGGGACTAATAACAGTTTGTTCCTCTCTGAGTTGTGGTGAGGATGAAATTAGCTGACACTTGTGAGGTTCTTAGAACAATTCCTGGCTGGGCTCACCGTGCCCGCATCCTGTGTGTTTATTACTCCCTGCCCAGCCCAGCGTGCTACAGATACGGTGGCAATGAGATAGCCCCAGCCCACGCGCACAGAGGGTTTACCATCCCTGGAGGCAGATATTAAACACATAATTATCATTGTGTCTGTCTCCCAGGGAGAGACAGAAAAATAAATAGGTAACTATCGCCCCACGTGCTGAGGACTCCTGGGCCATAGGACTGCAGGTGGAGGAGGAAAAACGCTGAGTCTAAAGGCAGAGTCGGGTCTCAGTAGCAGAAGGTGGGAAGAAGGGTGCCCCAGGCCAGGGCACAGCTGAGCAAAGGCAGGCAGGCCTGCGGAGGGAACGAGCTTCTGGGTCAGAGTGTGTGATGCAAGGGAGGGGGAGCTGGGAGTGGGGAGGGCAAGCAGAGGCCGGCTCGGGAAGGGATCTGGGTTCATCCCCAGAGCAATGGGAACCCACAAAGGCCCTTTACGAAGACGGTGCTGACTGCAGGCAGCACATGACCTACAGGGCGGCAAAGTTAGAAGCAGGCAGACGAGAGAGGCCGCCAGGTCAGAGAGGAGCATCAAGAAAGTCTCCCTCCCAGAAGAGAACCTTGCAGGAGAGAGAATGCTTAACACTCCGTGTGCCTCCCGTGCTCCGAGGAGGCTGCTCCTGTGAAGGGCGAGGGATCGCGCACACAAGAGAGGCTTTCTCTGTCCCTTCAGTTCTGCCAGGCCAGGCCTCTGGGTCTGCTTCTCTCCTCGCTGTGTCTCCAGTGCCAGCAGCAGGGCCTGGCACGCCATCTGCACCCAGTAGGGGATCACTGTCGTGGAGGCGGCCCCGGCAGAGCGCACAGGACGCACAGGGCCACCGAGACAGCGCAGCCAGGGAGGCAGGAGACAAACCACGCAGCTCAGCAGCCCGACAGGCGAGCACTTCAAGGAGCGATTTTCGGCCACGAAGTTCAAGGAGGATAAACCCTTCCTGCGCGGTCCAGTCGTTAAGAATCTGCCTTCCAATGCAGGGGACACCGGTTCGATCCCTGGTCAGGGAACTAAGATCCCACATGCCTCGGGGCACCTAAGCCCAAACGCTGCAGTTACTGAGCCTGCGCTCTGGAGCCGGTGCACCCCAGCTGGAGAAGGCTCTTGCTGAAACTAGAGGCCTGCTTGCCATAACAGAGTCCCAGCACAGCCAAAGAGAAGACAGGGAGGATACACCCAAAAGGCATCCATCAGATTTTGTAACTGCTACCATGACGATGTTGTCACAGCTCTGTCAGCCAACAAGCTCAGGGAGCATCACATACACACAGATTGTATTTAGGGCCTGACCTTGAGGGGTACAGACACAGCGGAAGACACCCCATTTCCTTGATGTCCACAGGCTAGTCAGGAAGACCTCGTTATTCACCGCATAGGCACTTCACAGTATCACAAAACTACATTTCTGGTTTCGGGAGCTCTCCCCTGAGGGACTTCCCTAGAGTCCTATATCTTGATAATGGAGGCATGGGACAAATAGGCCTTGTCTTCACTCATTAATTCCTGAGGTGGGAGTTGCTCAGTGTTTGCCAAGAGAGTTGCTTAAATACAACTGCAAATTTGCAAAATAGATGTTGCCGTAAGGAAGAAGCATCCTAGCTGTATAAATATTTCATAAAATTTTTCTTACAATAGCAGAGACAAAAGATTGGGGAAATGCCGGCAATTAGTGCTGCCTGATAGGGCAGATGCGAGTACATCCAATACGCAGTCTCGATTAGTGCTGCCTGATAGGGCAGACACGAGTACGCCCAACACGCAGTCGCGATTAGTGCTGCCTGATAGGGCAGACACGAGTACACCCAATACGCAGTCGCGATTAGTGCTGTCTGATAGGGCAGACACGAGTACACCCAACACGCAGTCGCGATTAGTGCTGCCTGATAGGGCAGACACGAGTACACCCAACACGCAGTCGCGATTAGTGCTGCCTGATAGGGCAGATGCGAGTACGCCCAATACGCAGTCGCGATTAGTGCTGCCTAATAGGGCAGATACGAGTACGCCCAACACGCAGTCGCGATTAGTGCTGCCTGATAGGGCAGACACGAGTACACCCAATACGCAGTCGCGATTAGTGCTGCCTGATAGGGCAGACACGAGTACGCCCAACACGCAGTCGCGATTAGTGCTGCCTGATAGGGCAGACACGAGTACGCCCAACACGCAGTCGCGATTAGTGCTGCCTAATAGGGCAGACACGAGTACGCCCAACACGCACGCAAAGGACTGTGAATAACAACAAGTATCGATGCTTTGACCCAAAGTCTGTAGTGTTCCCTTTTACTTCTTCCTCCTAAACGATTCAGTGCCAAAGGCATCAGGTGGAGCAGAGAGGCGGGCGTTCACGGTGGGGCTGGAGGGCAGGAGGCCATGGAGGCCCAAAGCGGGGTCAGAGCCCCAGGGACAAGGAGGACTTACACAGGGAGGGTGGCCTGACCCGTGCTGTCACCAGCTGACCAGGATAAGGGGCGGACTCCTCAGAGGGCTGAGGAATGGTAGCCTGGCACGTGGCATCGGAGGGTTAGAACATCTCCATAGGAATGAGCACATCTACTGTCCAGATCTTGGATTCTAAATACCAATTTCCATTAAAATGTGGGACTTCCCTTGTGGCTCAGTAGCTAAGAATTTGCCTGCCAATCCTGGGGACATGGGTTCTATCCCCTGTCTGGGAAGATTACACATGCTATGGAGCAACTAAGCCCCTTCACACGACTGCTGAAACCCACACACCCTACAGTCACCAGTCGCAGTTACTGAAGCCCAAGTGCCCAGCGCCTGTGCTCTGCAACCAGAGAAGCCACTGCAGTGAGAAGCCCGTACAGCCAGAGAGGAGCCCCTGCTCTCCACAACTAGAGAAAGGCCACACGCCGCAATGAAGACCTGACACGGCCAAAATAAACAAACACAGCAATGTGCACAGGTCAGAACGGGCCTTAGAAGGAGGTTGCCGTTTTCTCCGTTACCTTCACCTTTTCAGTTCAGTCAGCTCAGTCGCTCAGTCCTGTCCGCACACCAGGCCTCCCTGTCCATCACCAACTCCTGGAGTTTATGCAAACTCATGCCCATTGAGTCAGTGATGCCATCCAGCCATCTCATCCTCTGTTGTCCCCTTCTCTTCTGCCTTCAATCTCTCCTAGCATCAGGGTCTTTTCCAATGAGTCAGCTCTTTGCATCAGGTGACCAAAGGATTGGAGTTTCAGCTTCAGCATCAGTTCTTCCAATGAAGATCCAGGACTGATCTCCTTTAGGATGGACTGGTTGGATGTCCTTGCAGTCCAAGGAACTCTCAAGAGTCTTCTCCAACACCACAGCTCAAAAGCATCAATTCTTCGGTGCTCAGCTTTCTTTATAGTCCAACTCTCACATCTATACATGACCACTGGAAAAACCATAGCCTTGACTAGACAGAGCTTTATTGGCGAAGTGATATCTCTGCTTTTTAACATGCTATCTAGATTTATCATAGCTTTTCTCCCAAGAAGCGTCTTTTTATTTCATGACTTCAGTCACCATCGGCAGTGATTCTGCAGCTCTCGAATATAAAATCTGCTATTGTTTCCACTTTTTCCACATAGCCAATTTCTATTGACTGAGGAAGGCCAAGAGCTCTGGCTGATAACACAGAGGTAGGGGTACGGGGGAATGGGGAATTAGTGCTTAATGGGGACGGATTTTAAGACAGGGATGAAGAAGAAGACCTGGAGGGGGTGCTGGGGATGGTTGTGCAATGTGGCTGTGTGCGCACTGCCACTGAACTGCACACTTACAGCGGATAAGATGGGAAGTTTTGTGTTATACATATATTTTCCCACAATAAAAATTCTAAATTAAAAAAGGAAACCAATTGTTAAGTTACATTCACTTTAAATGTTTAGTTTCAAACTGCCGGTGGGAAAAGTGGCACGAGCATTTAGCATGTCTTGAATTAAATATCAAATAGTCTCGAGCTCAGGCTTCCTGCTCCAACACCAGAGGAGGAATCTTGTCTCGGAAAGGAGGGTTTCTGTGTTCGTTTCACACGGCCAAACATTAACTTTATGACTCTGTGAGAATCTGGGAGAACTCTTCTGCCAAACCTGACTGTGAATGTCCATCCTTAGAGAGTTTTAGAAGATTTGAAGCCTTGTTCTCCAAAGCAAACCTTCTTGTAGTTACTAAGCCAAATACAGCAATCCAACCCAGGGGCAGAACTCCAAGGAATGGCAGTGCTGTGGGTGAGAAAGGCAAGCCCGTCTATTCCTAGTTTGCTTGGCCTGAAAAACTAGAACGAGCATGTTTGCTGATTTAGTTCAAAGATTCTGCAGTGCACGGTCACACCAAATTCCTGTAGCCACGAAACACGACACAGGGGTCCAGAGGCAGTTTACACGCGTGATGCTACGAACAGCGAGTGTGGAGTCACACGATTTCACAGGTGAGTCCTAGGGATAAACCAGGAAGTTGCTTTAATGTCTGGCTACACTTTCACCGCACAGCTCCACCAATGCATGACCTACAAGCCTCTTTCAAGGTCACCACTTGCTAGCTGGAAGAGCAGAAGGCTCCATGCATGTCCACTGCTTAGGAAAGGACTGGCCGAGTGATAATGACCTGACCCTCTGCCTGCATCCGTAGAAGATATGCTGAGCTAAACAGCCAAGCTTTTTGATTCACTGGGGCTCAGCCTCTTCATGTCAAGCCCCAGATGTGCCAGGACAGACACTGCTTTAGAGCCTTCTGATGCTATGATTTTCTCCTCGTTTTGTTTGGCCACCCCACATGGCATGTGGGATCTTAGTTCCCTGACCAGAGATCGAACCTGTGCTCCCTGCTTTGCGAGCACAGAGTCTCAATCGCTGGACAACCAGGAAGTCCCCCAGTGTGATGATTTTCATAATCTGTAACTACCTAGGCAGTAATTCGTGAGTTGATGGTGGTATGACTATCAATTTTTCTAAATTCCTTTGTTAAGAGTATGTGTGTGTTTCTTTAATTGAGAGTAAAATTAACTTGAATTGGTCATTACTTAGAATGACGCGTCTCAGAAGTATACTTTAGTCCAGAATTATACTCATGCTGCCCTGAAGGATGTATGCCATCTGACAGTGTAAATGCATGGGAACAAACATATAAAAGAGCCCTACTGCAAAGTAAACACGCCGCGAAAAATACAACATTTGTCCTTTAAACTTAATCCTCTTATGCCAGGTCTAATATAAGACAGTTTGGTTTAAAGGGCATGTGTACATATGGGCTATATTTCAGAAGACACATAACTGATTTAACTCCAAACAAGAACAAGCTGGGTTCCAAAGGATCATTTACATGCATCTGTAGACAGCGATGGGCTTCCCCTGTGGCTCGGTGGTGAAGAAGCGTCTGCAATGCAGAAGCCAGAGACTGGAGTTAGACCCTTGGATCGGGAAGATCCCCTGGAGAAGGGGATGCAACCCTCCCCAGTACTCTCGCCTGGAGAACCTCATGGACAGAGGAACCTGGTGGGTTACAGTCCATGGGGTTGCAAAGAGTTGGACATGACTGAAGCAAACTGGCAAGTGCTTCACAGACAGCGATGCCGAGGTGGTCAGAGGACGCTATGGGATGGCTCAACCAGATGTTTCAAAGGGCGTTTCAGTGCATCCAGAGAAGCCGAGCCTGGGCCTACGTCTGAGCTGCCCGGGGGAGGGTTCACGGGCTGAAGGCACGACCTGTGACGGCAGTACTCCCTCCCTGCTCTGCTTTCCTGTTGAGATCCTCTGAGGTTTCATTTTCCGGGTATCCCCGGCCACCAAATGTCTGGGATTCGATCCCAGTTGTAAAAGCTCTGTATTACCATTACATAAAACCAGGCACTGTTCCCCGTCCCGTCAGTGGGCACTGGAGCCTTGGCAGTGTTACTTTAGAGATCACTATTGGCCCAGAGTATAGTTTAGAAGCCACGACTGGCTCCAGGAGTTGGTGGACAGGGAAGCCTGGTGTGCTGCAGTCCATGGGGTCCCAAAGAGTCCCACATGACTGAGGGACTGGACCGAACTGACTGATCAGCCCAGAGTGCTTCCCAGGTGGCAGAGTTGGTAAGGAATCTGCCTGCCAATGCAGGACGCATGGGTTCCATCCCTGTGTCAGGAAGATCCCCTGGAGCAGGAAATGGCAACCCACTCCAGTACTCTTGCCCAGAGAATCCCTTGGACAGAGGAGTCTGGTGGGCTACAATCCATGGGTTTGCAAAGAGTCGGACACAACTGAGTAACTGAGTGCACACCGCTGGCCCAGATGAAAGCCAGGGCTCCATTAGAAGTCCCTGGGTCGACTCAGAGGGAGGCCCCTGGGCACCCCTGAAGGGCGGCGTGCAGCCAGAGCCCAGACAATCATGGGGAGAATGCTGGAAGCCTCCCAGGGCCACCCTAACGCAGAGTCTGCCCCTGGCCACAAGGGTGGCGGGCAGAAGCTGTCCTTCAGGGTCCTGCCCTGAGCTGCCACAAGAACACAGAGAGGGCGACGGCGGTGTTTCCATGGGAACGCTGTGGGGTGTGCTATGGAACCTGTCACCATGGCACCTACTCGATCTGAAAAACAGGCTAAAAACAGAACATACAGGAAAGCAGGGAGTCACCTCCCTGCAGTCCCCTTCTCCCACAGCTGCTGTGGTACCTAAGTGGATCTTTCGCTTCCCAGTTTCCGCGCTGGATGTGGCCTTTAAAAGATAAAAGGCTTGCTGTCGGCATCTGCGTCGTCTTGGGGGTAATGCGTCCCGAGGCTCCAGGAAGTTTGCTCTCTACTCGCTGCAGATGTGAAATCCCTGGGGAGGAGGGAGCCCACCCAGGAAACGAGTCCTCTGGGGCTTGTTCAGGTCTTGGGGGGCGGGGGGGAAGGGGAGCGGGGAGGCGCGCCAGTTCACACGGGTGAGCCAGGAAAGGACCGTGTTCACTCCCACAACAGGGGTCGGCCACTCTCCTGGCATTCTCTTTGGGGAGGGACCCACAAGGCCACAGAGCTCCGCGGAAGATCTTCCCTAATTCAAGGTTACCCCTCGTCTAAGTCGCTTCAGTCGTGCCCAGCGCTTTACCACCCGGTGGACTGTAGCCCGCCAGGCTCCTCTGTCCATGGGATTCTCCAGGCGAGAACACTGGAGTGTGCTGCTGGGCCCTCCTCCAGGGGATCTCCCCCGCCCAGGGATCGACCCGTATCTATTATGTCTCCTGCATCCGCCGGCCAGCTCTTCACCACTAGCGCCACCTGAGAAGCCCCTTCACAGCCCAGCATTTATTCCAGTCTCTGGATTCAGACAGAACCTGAGTTTAGATTCCAACTCAGTCACCTGCCAGCCAGGTGAGATCCATGGGCACCCTCCCAGAGGTCAGTGTCCTCGTCTGTAGCGTGGGGTGAGAAGGCGCCGGGGGCAAGCTCTGCCCTCGGCTCTCACTCTGGCTCTGGCTTGACCCATCGAGGAATTGCCGAGGGCAGAGCAGAGCCCTCCTAGCTGCCGGAGGGCGGGCTGTGACGAGGGGGGCCACACCGGCCTCGGGACAGGGATGCTCAGCCCCGCCCCCGCTCTCGGTCCGGGGTCGGGGGTAGGGGGCGCAAGCGGAGCCCCGTTCACCAGCCGCCCAGCCTCCTGACTCCCGCGGTGTCCGCGGGCACAGCCAGTGTAGCTGAGAGCAGGCTCCTGCTCCGAAACAGGCGTCCCCACGCGGAAAGGTCGTCACCCTGGGGACTGCTGACCCCGGACAGCGGACTTCTCCGGAGCTGGAGAAAATTCCAGTGAGGTGCGCTGTTTGTAGGGCTGGGGCCCTCCAGGCTCCCCACTGCCACCCCCAACGGAGCGACTCAGGTCCGGCCTCCGCTCGCTCCCGCCCCCGCCTGCCAGTGGGGTGCAGCCTCCTGTCCCCGAGGATTCGGAGGCACTGAAGGAGAATGGGCCTCCTACCCAGAGTCACACACAGGGGGCTCCCTGCTTGTCTAATCTCCACACTGAACGTTTTCAGGAGTCACTACTGGTTAATGAGAAAGGGCTTAGCCTTTATCACGGAAGGAAGGGCCCACTCCCTGAACTTGCTGGTGTGCGCTGCAGTTAGGCCGGCCCCACAGGCTGGCACAGCCCCCCGCAGTCCCCCGGGGCGCTTTGCCTCCAAAGGCTCCAGTCCTCGCAGCTCCCCCTGGACAACCCTGTCTCCCCCGACAGGCCTGGGGCCTCGCTCTCATCCACAGCTTCCTCCACCCAAAAGCAGTTTCCCAGCACTGTGGCGTCTCCCTGACAAACTCCCGTCAAGAGCACCCAGGAGCTCCCACTGGGGAGTCATGTGCTTCCAAGGAAGGGTCCCTCCTCAAAGGTGGAGGGAACATGTGACCTAAGCTAAGCCAGTCTCATAATCCCATCTTCCATGTTCATGTGACCCAGCTTGGTCCAATCAGAACGGCTCCTGGGGCACTTCCTGAGGAAGAGAAGGTCCTCAGGGCTATGGATGCGACACGGACTGCGCCTCCGGTCACCTGACTGTCATAAGCAAAGCTGGCCTGAGAGGACAGCCTACGTGCTTAGTCACTCAGTCGTGTCCGACTCTTTGCGACCTCATGGACTGTAGCCCGTCAGGCTCTTCTGTCCATGGGATTCTCCAGGCAAGAAGACTGGAGTGGGTAGCCATGCCCTCCTCCAGGGGATCTTCCCAAACAGGGATTGAACCCAAATCTCCCTCTACCATCTGAGCCCTCAGGGAAGCCCATAGGTACAGCCTACAGATGAGCAGTTTTTATTTGTCAGC
Source organism: Bos javanicus (assembly GCF_032452875.1). Lineage (NCBI taxonomy): Eukaryota > Metazoa > Chordata > Mammalia > Artiodactyla > Bovidae > Bos > Bos javanicus. The sequence continues at coordinate 102,277,656 of NC_083877.1, read as the reverse complement.
CGTACCCTAGTGAGGAGGAAAAGGTGCAGCAGATCAAGTATTCAACTGTGCATTTTAAGTAAGTGGGGTGGGAGCCAGCCTGTGGGTGCAGCTGACACCGAGAGTAGCTACGGAAAGCAGGCCAGGCGCTCTGCTGCCGCGGCCCCGGGAGCCTCCCCCGTCGGCCCTGCCTCCCAGCGTCTTAGTTTCCCGAGTCAATCGATTTCATTTGTGTTTAAACCAGTTTCAGTTGGATTTCCTATAACGTGAGGATTAAAAAACAAATTCCTGGAACATTACTTCCTCTCTACTAGTTTCAGACCCTTCACCTCAGTAGAGCTCAATTCCAAAGTTAGGTCTTGGAGGAAGTTCACCTAATTCTAGTTCATCCTTTGTCTCCAGCCCCTGTGCACTGTTCATGAAGTAGTGATCATGTATATGCCCCTAACTATAAAATCCTTTGAGACTGGTAGTGTTTCCACTTTTCCAAAGAGGAAGCTGAGGTCCAAAAAGGTGTGAAATCATTCTCTCCGAGGCAACACATCCAGTAACGGACAATGAGGTCAGGACCAGAAACGATTCAACTCTGTATGGTCTATAAACTATTAATAAGTTCTGGGTTCTTTTTCTAAACAGTCAATTCTTCAGTACCCCAGTTGGATTAACAATCTCCTAAATCCAAGGCTATTTTTCCTTCCGTTGTAACACTTGCAACGTGTTTGTTACCAAACGGTCAGGGAGCCTCCTGCAGCCCGGAACACACTGGGCCCAGGGGCCTGACAATACCCGGAGGTCTGCTGAGTACTTTAAAAAGCACCGGGCACCGAGCTAAGGGCTTGACATACGTAATTGCATTTTAAAAAAATGGTTCATTGTATTTACGTTATTCTTGGACCCACAGGCAAGTGGCCTTTGGCCAAGGCCTGTGAGTGCAGCCTGTTAGAATTGGAATAGAGTCTCTATTCCGAGGGACAGACACAGAGGGCAGGTCCCAGACAGGGGCAGAGAGCAAGGCGGGAAGGCCAAGGACTCTGGCGTCGACCCCTGGTTCTACTTCTTGTGATCTGAGTGGTGTTAGGCAAGTTACTTTGAGTTTTTGGGTTCTGTTTTGTCACTTGTCAAATGAAGATATAACCCCAACATCTCTCTGAGTTGCTGGAAGATTAAATCACATCACACACCCAGCACAATGGTTGGCATAGTTTTGCTTTTTCCCTATTATGTTTCTTCCCGCTGAGCACTTTCAGCCACCTGCCCCACCCCACCCCAACCCCAGCTCTGAGGACGGTGGCCAACCCCACCCAGGAGCCAAAGAGATAAAGAAATTCAAGAGAACACTGGCCTCCAGGGGTGTGGGGGGGAAGTTTCCATCCCATTCTTTGCCAAACACAGATTTGCTGCTAGAAAGCCAGAGCACGCCCAGGAATGGTTGTAGCCCAGGCTGCTTGGTTCCACTGCGAATTCACTGTGGTTAGATTATAACAAAGGCGTTTTCCTTTTGCGTCTGCCTAGTGAGCCACAAACAGTTCCAGATCTGCCTCATTAAAGAAAGGAAAGGGGGTTTGCTGGGAGGCTCGGTACACATTTTCTTTGTTTGTTTTTTTTTTTTCGGTACACATTTTCAATGAAGACGTGCAGTCATTCTTCGAGCAGCCAAGCTCCCCTTCGATGTGGCATGTCACCACATAGCCAGTGTCCACTCAGCACAGGTAACTTACACCTCTCTAGTAAACCTGAGGGAGCAGCATTTCTCTGGGGCTTAGCTGAGGGACAGGAAGAGATTCCTTTCCATTTTATCCCCTCTTCTCATCTGCTCTTTTACCCAAAGAATACGGGTAGGCCAGCATTTCTATTTACCCAAGAATGCCACTTCTCGTGTTGAATAGTTAGATCCTCCACTGGAAGCAGTTCAGTTCCTATTTATGGGAGGCAGTGCTCTCAAAGTGCAGATGTTTGGGACACCAGTATCAGTACCCTGGAGTGCATGCAAATGTCTGGCTCCATAGTTTTCCTCTGAATTAGGCTCACTATGAAAGACCGAGAACCCTTGCTGTCGTTCAGTCGCTAGGTCGTGTCTGACTCTTTGTGACCCATGAGCTGCAGCACGCCAGGCCTCCCTGCCCATCACCAACTCCTGGAGTTCACTCACACTCGTATCCATCGAGTCAGTGATGCCATCCAGCCATCTCTTCCTCTGTTGCTCCCTTCTCCTCCCGCCTTCAATCTTTCCCCAAAATCAGGGTCTTTTCCAGTGAGTCGGTTCCTTGCATCAGGTGGCCAAAGTATTGGAGCTTTAGTGTCAATCAGCTCTTCCAAAGAATATTCAGGGTTGCTTTCCTTTAGGATTGACTGGTTTAATCTCCTTGCTACCCAAGGGATGCTCAAGAGTCTTCCCCAGCACCCCAGTTCAAAAACAATTCTTCAGAGCTCAGCCTTCTTTATGGTCCAACTCTCACATCTATACGTGACTACTGAGAACCTTAGGTAGCAGTTAAGAACATGGGTTTTGGACTCCGATATACGGACTAACTCTGAGCTCCAGCTCTACCGCCTACTGACTGTGCACCTTGGGCAGAGTAGTCAGCCTCGCTGGATCTTAGTTTCCTCGCCTGTACAAAGGGAGTGCACGACAGTCAGAGGACATGGAGCTCATGTGGTTGTTGTAAGGGTGAAATGAAATAACACATATTTAGCAATAATTGGCATATAGGATAGGAAATATTCACTGTGATAACTCTTCAAAAAGTCTTAGGACCCTGTGAAAAATGATAAACTTACATCACAACCAGTGTGAGGGTCTCTGCTTGTGTTTTCTATCGATACAAGTTTTGAAAAGTCTACAGATCAGCAACCAGACCTGACGGTGTTTATTATGAGCCGTGAGGTTGCCACCAGGACTCTCCTCTGAGCCTCGACAACGGGACAGCCAGGAGGGGGCAGCAAAAGAGAGCCAGAGACGAACTCTGTAGCCATTAGAATCTCGGTGTTTACAAGTCAGGGGCATTTACTTGGCATGTCCAGGCTGGTACTAATTTCGAAAGATACTAAGTCCGGTAGATGCAGTCTAGCATCTGATAGCATCAGCAATTGCAATCAGCATATTGATCACATGCTGAGTGAGTGTATATTAGCCCTGCGGGTGCTGGCTGTCTATCTGACTCCTGGTTTTCATAGATTATTTACTTTAGGCAGTCACACAAGCATGGCTTTATTGTAGAAAACAACAAACTTAATTGCAATGTAGATATTAGGAGATAGTATAAACCAAGGGCTGGCAAATATTTTGGTATAGCCTGTGAGTTAAGAACGGTTTTCGTAGTTTTCGGTTCAGTTCAGTTCAGTCACTCAGTCATGTCCCACTCTTTGCAACCCCATGGACTGCAGCTCGCCAGGCCTCCCTGTCCATCACCAACTCCCGGGGTCCACTCAAACTCATGTCCTTTGACTCGGTGATGCCATCCAACCATCTCATCCTGTGTCACCCCCTTCTCCTGTTGCCTTCAGTCTTTCCCAACATCTCCCAACGTTTATATTTTTAAACGTTGTTAAAAAGAAGGAGGGGAGGGGAAATAATAACAAAGTGATAGTTAATTTTATGCATCAACTTGGCGCACAGTACCGAGACGGTGGGTTAGACATTACTTCTGGGTGTGCCTGTGAGGGCGTTTCCAGATGAGATTAGTGTTTGAACTGACAGACCAGTGAAGCAGGCTGCCTTCCCCAACCCCCTGACGGCCTGAACAGAGCGGACAGGCAGAGGCAGGCAGGCTCTGCTCTCTGCCCGGCTGCCTGAGCTGGGGCTGCGGCCTTCTCCTGGCCTCTGGCGAGGACCCACCCATCAGTGTTCCTGGTTCTCAAGCCTGCAGACGGGCTGGAACCACACCACCAGCTCTGCTGGGCCTCCGGCTAACTGATAGCAGACTGGTGCTGCTCCGCCCCATAATCCCACAAGGCAATTCCACGTGTGGTCCCCATAATCCCACAAGGCAATTCCACGTGTGGCCCCCATAATCCCACAAGGCAATTCCACGTGTCGCCCCCATAATCCCACAAGGCAATTCCACGTGTCAATGCATGTGTTTATCCCCCCGGAGAAGGAAATGGCAGCCTGCTCCAGTGTTCTTGCCTGGAGAATCCCATGGACAGAGAAGTCGGGCAGGCTCCAGTCCATGGGGTCGCAAGAGTCGGACACTGCTGAGCGACTAAACCACCACATTCACGTGTACAGATATCCCGTTGGCTGTGTTTCTCTGGAGAACCACGACGAATACAGAGACGTATGTGGTGCCCAAAGCCCACAGTATTCACTGTCATCCTGTACATAAAAGTCTGTTGAGCCCTCATCCAGCCTACTCAGGAGCTGGCTCCTCAGCACGTGGTCTGAACATAATTCAAAATCATGGTCCATCGAAATGCAAGTCCTCACATGTTGCTGACGTGTTCCCAAGTTAACAAAAGTCACCAATCTACTATACTTACTTAGTCAGGAGACTAAGTTTATCAGGGTCAAAGAAACCCTCAGGACCAAAACAAAACAAGGACAACACAGCCCAGGAAAGTGACAGGCTAGTCTGACTTACGAATACAGATGCCAGAACCCCAAACAGAGCATCAGCAAACTGAATCCAGCAGTGTGCCTAAGTAGTTAATATGTCATGACCGAGTTAGGGTTATGCCAGGAGCGTAAGGCTGGTTTAGTATTAGAAAAGTGGTTAATAGAATTCATCATATTACCAGATTGAAGGCAAAACACTTAATACCTCAATAAAATTAGGAAAAAATAGTATTTATCATCCATTAAAAATTTTAAGAACTCAGTTACTTTAAACTAGAACTTGATAAAGAACATCTAGCAAGAAAAGACAAGAAGGACAAAAAACTTACATCATACCTAACGGTGAAATGTTGAAAGCACTCCCTTTAAGAGCTGAGACAAGACTCTAGAGGTCCCATTAACACTACATTATACCAGCCTGTGTAGCAAAACAAGAAAAAGCAAGCAAATGAAAATGTGTAAGGATTGGACAGGAAGGGAAAAAACTTGCAGATCATGTGATTGTCAGCATGGAAAACCCAACATTATTTGGAAATAAAATTATTAAAATTAGAGAATTCAAGAAATTTTCTAGGTATTAATACAAAAACCACTGTGAAAAGTAAATTGTATTTCTATTCACCAGTAACTGCTAAAAACATAATTTTAAAAGATAACCCCTATAATAGCATGCTTGTGCTGTGCTTAGTCGCTCAGTCGTGTCCAACTCTGTGTGACCCATGGACTGTAGCCCGCCAGGCTCCTCTGTCCATGGGGATTCTCCAGGCAAGAATACTGGAGTGGGTTGCCATCCCCTCCTCCAGAAGATCTTCCTAATGAACTGCGTCTCCTGAATCTCAGGCGGATTCTTCCTTACCCAGGGATTGACCCCAGGTCTCCCCGCATTGGAGACAGATTCTTTACCGTCTGAGCCACCAAGGAAGCCCAAGAATACTGGAGTGGATAGCCCATCCCTTCTCCAGGGGAACTTTCTTACCCAGGGATCAAACTGGGGTCCCCTGCATTGTAGGCAGGTTCTTTACCAGCTGAGCTACCAGGGAAGCCCATAATAGCATGAACAAATATCAGATATCCAGCAGCAATCCAACCAAACGTGTGAAAGCCTTTTCTAGAGAAAAACTTTACTGCAGGTTTTTAAAAAAAGATAAACAAATGTTCATGACAGGAAGATTTGATCCTGTGAATACATCATTTCTCTCCAAACTGAAGTATATATTCTAGGCAATTCCAATCAGACTCCTAACAAGACTTTTTAAAAGGAACTCAACAAGCTGATTATTTGGAAGAGCAAAGATCCAAGAAACGCCAAGTCACATTTAAAGAAGAACAACAGACACACGCACATGTGTGTGTGTGTGTGTGTGTGTGTGTGTGTGTGTGTGTGTCAGGGGACATTTCC